>NW_027526654.1:0-179097 GCF_052857255.1 Amblyomma americanum | reverse complement strand
AGCTCGTTTCGGTCAAAAACAGCTTGTTTCCTTGTATTAAGCACGAATACATGCTTTTCGCGCAGTTAAAAGAGAAAAAGTTTTGACGAGTATCACGTGGAACACTTGTAATACCGATGTGTTTGTGATTTAGCTCGTTTCGGTCTAAAACAGCTTGTTTCGCTGTATTAAGCAAGAATACATGCTTTTCGCGCAGTTATAAGAGAAAAAGTTTTGACGAGTATCACGTGGAACACTTGATATACCGATGTGTTGTGATTTAGCTCGTTTCGGTCTAAAACAACTTGATTCGCTGTATTAAGCAAGAATACATGCTTTTCGCGCAGTTATAAAAGAAAAAGTTTTGACGCGTATCAGAGGAATACTTGTAAAACCGATGTGTTGTGATTTAGCTCATTTCGGTCTAAAAACAGCTTGTTTCGCTGTATTAAGCAAGAATACATGCTTTTCGCGCAGTTATAAGAGAAAAAGTTTTGACGAGTATCACGTGGATACTTGTAAAACCGATGTGTTCAGATTTAGCTCGTTTCGGTCTAAAACAGCTTGTTTCGTTGTATTAAGCAAGAATACATGCTTTTCGCGCAGTTATAAGAGAAAAAGTTTTGACGCGTATTAGAGAGACACTTGTAAAACCGATATGTTGTGATTTAGCTCGTTTCGGTCTAAAACAGCTTGTTTCGTTGTATTAAGCAAGAATACATGCTTTTCGCGCAGTTATAAGAGAAAAAGTTTTGACGAGTATCACGTGAATACTTGTAAAACCGATGTGTTCAGATTTAGCTCGTTTCGGTCTAAAACAGCTTGTTTCGTTGTATTAAGCACGAATACATGCTTTTCGCGCAGTTAAAAGAGAAAACGTTTTGACGAGTATCACGTGGACCACTTGTAATACCGATGTGTTGTGATTTAGCTCGTTTCGGTCTAAAACAGCTTGTTTCGCTGTATTAAGGAAGAATACATGCTTTTCGCGCCGTTATAAGAGAAAAAGTTTTGACGCGTATCAGAGGAACACTTGTAAAACCGATGTGTTGTGATTTAGCTCATTTCGGTCTAAAACAGCTTGTTTCGCTGTATTAAGCAAGAATACATGCTTTTCGCGCAGTTATAAGAGAAAAAGTTTTGACGCGTATCAGAGGAACACTTGTAAAAACCGATGTGTTGTGATTTAACTCGTTTCGGTCTAAAACAGCTTGTTTCGCTGTATTAAGCAAGAATACATGCTTTTCGCGCATTTATAAGAGAAAAAGTTGACGAGTATCACGTGGATACTTGTAAAACCGATGTGTTCAGATTTAGCTCGTTTCGGTCTAAAACAGCTTGTTTCGTTGTATTAAGCACGAATACATGCTTTTCGCGCAGTTATATGAGAAAAAGTTTTGACGAGTATCACGTGGAACACTTGTAATACCGATGTGTTGTGATTTAGCTCGTTTCGGTTTAAAACAGCTTGTTTCGCTGTATTAAGCAAGAATACATGCTTTTCGCGCAGTTATAAGAGAAAAAGTTTTGACGCGTATCAGAGGAACACTTGTAAACCGATGTGTTGTGATTTAGCTCGTTTCGGTCTAAAACAGCTTGTTTCGCTGTATTAAGCAAGAATACATGCTTTTCGCGCAGTTATAAGAGAAAAAAATTTGACGCGTATCAGAGGAACACTTGTTAAAACCGATGTGTTCAGATTTAGCTCGTTTCGGTCTAAAACAGCTTGTTTCGTTGTATTAAGCAAGAATACATGCTTTTCCCGCAGTTTATAAGAGAAAAAGTTTTGACGCCTATTAGAGAGACACTTGTAAAACCGATGTGTTGTGATTTAGCTCGTTTCGGTCTAAAACAGCTTGTTTCGTTGTATTAAGCAAGAATACATGCTTTTCGCGCAGTTATAAGAGAAAAAGTTTTGACGAGTATCACGTGGATACTTGTAAAACCGATGTGTTCAGATTTAGCTCGTTTCGGTCTAAAACAGCTTGTTTCGTTGTATTAAGCACGAATACATGCTTTTCGCGCAGTTAAAAGAGAAAACGTTTTGACGAGTATCACGTGGACCACTTGTAATACCGATGTGTTGTGATTTAGCTCGTTTCGGTCTAAAACAGCTTGTTTCGCTGTATTAAGGAAGAATACATGCTTTTCGCGCCGTTATAAGAGAAAAAGTTTTGACGCGTATCAGAGGAACACTTGTAAAACCGATGTGTTGTGATTTAGCTCATTTCGGTCTAAAACAGCTTGTTTCGCTGTATTAAGCAAGAATACATGCTTTTTCGCGCAGTTATAAGAGAAAAAGTTTTGACGCGTATCAGAGGAACACTTGTAAAACCGATGTGTTGTGATTTAGCTCGTTTCGGTCTAAAACAGCTTGTTTCGCTGTATTAAGCAAGAATACATGCTTTTCGCGCATTTATAAGAGAAAAAAGTTTTGACGCGTATCAGAGGAACACTTGTAAAACCGATGTGTTGTGATTTAGCTCGTTTCGGTCTAAAACAGCTTGTTTCGCTGTATTAAGCAAGAATACATGCTTTTCGCGCAGTTATAAGAGAAAAAGTTTTGACGCGTATCAGAGGAACACTTGTAAAACCGATGTGTTCAGATTTAGCTCGTTTCGGTCTAAAACAGCTTGTTTCGTTGTATTAAGCACGAATACATGCTTTACGCGCAGTTATAGAAGAAAAAGTTTTGACGCGTATCAGAGACACTTGTAAAACCGATGTGTTGTGATTTAGCTCGTTTCGGTCTAAAACAGCTTGTTTCGTTGTATTAAGCAAGAATACATGCTTTTCGCGCAGTTATAAGAGAAAAAGTTGACGAGTATCACGTGGATACTTGTAAAACCGATGTGTTCAGATTTAGCTCGTTTCGGTCAAAAACAGCTTGTTTCGTTGTATTAAGCACGAATACATGCTTTTCGCGCAGGCAAAAGAGAAAAAGTTTTGACGAGTATCACGTGGAACACTTGTAATACCGATGTGTTGTGATTTAGATCGTTTCGGTCTAAAACAGCTTGTTTCGCTGTATTAAGCAAGAATACATGCTTTTCGCGCAGTTATAAGAGAAAAAGTTTTGACGAGTATCACGTGGAACACTTGATATACCGATGTGTTGTGATTTAGCTCGTTTCGGTCTAAAACAACTTGATTCGCTGTATTAAGCAAGAATACATGCTTTTCGCGCAGTTATAAAAGAAAAAGTTTTGACGCGTATCAGAGGAACACTTGTAAAACCGATGTGTTGTGATTTAGCTCATTTCGGTCTAAAACAGCTTGTTTCGCTGTATTAAGCAAGAATACATGCTTTTCGCGCAGTTATAAGAGAAAAAGTTTTGACGAGTATCACGTGGATACTTGTAAAACCGATGTGTTCAGATTTAGCTCGTTTCGGTCTAAAACAGCTTGTTTCGTTGTATTAAGCAAGAATACATGCTTTTCGCGCAGTTATAAGAGAAAAAGTTTTGACGCGTATTAGAGAGACACTTGTAAAACCGATGTGTTGTGATTTAGCTCGTTTCGGTCTAAAACAACTTGTTTCGTTGTATTAAGCAAGAATACATGCTTTTCGCGCAGTTATAAGAGAAAAAGTTTTGACGAGTATCACGTGGATACCGATGTGTTCAGATTTAGCTCGTTTCGGTCTAAAACAGCTTGTTTCGTTGTATTAAGCACGAATACATGCTTTTCGCGCAGTTAAAAGAGAAAAAGTTTTGACGAGTATCACGTGGAACACTTGTAATACCGATGTGTTGTGATTTAGCTCGTTTCGGTCTAAAACAGCTTGTTTCGCTGTATTAAGGAAGAATACATGCTTTTCGCGCCGTTATAAAAGAAAAAGTTTTGACGCGTATCAGAGGAACACTTGTAAAACCGATGTGTTGTGATTTAGCTCATTTCGGTCTAAAACAGCTTGTTTCGCTGTATTAAGCAAGAATACATGCTTTTCGCGCAGTTGTAAGAGAAAAAGTTTTGACGCGTATCAAAGGAACACTTGTAAAACCGATGTGTTGTGATTTAGCTCGTTTCGGTCTAAAACAGCTTGTTTCGCTGTATTAAGCAAGAATACATGCTTTTCGCGCATTTATAAGAGAAAAGTTTTGACGCGTATCAGAGGAACACTTGTAAAACCGATGTGTTATGATTTAGCTCGTTTCGGTCTAAAACAGCTTGTTTCGCTGTATTAAGCAAGAATACATGCTTTTCGCGCAGTTAAAGAGAAAAAGTTTTGACGCGTATCAGAGGAACACTTGTAAACCGATGTGTTCAGATTTAGCTCGTTTCGGTCTAAAACAGCTTGTTTCGTTGTATTAAGCACGAATACATGCTTAACGCGCAGTTATAGAAGAAAAAGTTTTGACGCGTATCAGAGACACTTGTAAAACCGATGTGTTGTGATTTAGCTCGTTTCGGTCTAAAACAGCTTGTTTCGTTGTATTAAGCAAGAATACATGCTTTACGCGCAGTTATAGAAGAAAAATTTTTGACGCGTATCAGAGAGACACTTGTAAAACCGATGTGTTGTGATTTAGCTCGTTTCGGTCAAAAACAGCTTGTTTCGTTGTATTAAGCAAGAATACATGCTTTTCGCGCAGTTATAAGAGAAAAAGTTTTGACGTATCACGTGGATACTTGTAAAACCGAAGTGTTCAGATTTAGCTCGTTTCGGTCTAAAACAGCTTGTTTCGTTGTATTAAGCACGAATACATGCTTTTCGCGCAGTTATAAGAGAAAACGTTTTGACGAGTATCACGTTGAACACTTGTAATACCGATGTGTTGTGATTTAGGCTCGTTTCGGTCAAAAACAGCTTGTTTCGCTGTATTAAGCAAGAATACATGCTTTTCGCGCAGTTATAAGAGAAAAAGTTTTGACGCGTATTAGAGAGACACTTGTAAAACCGATGTGTTGTGATTTAGCTCGTTTCGGTCTAAAACAGCTTGTTTCGTTGTATTAAGCAAGAATACATGCTTTTCACGCAGTTATAAGAGAAAAAGTTTTGACGAGTATCACGTGGATACTTGTAAAACCGATGTGTTCAGATTTAGCTCGTTTCGGTCAAAAACAGCTTGTTTCGTTGTATTAAGCACGAATACATGCTTTTCGCGCAGTTAAAAGAGAAAAAGTTTTGACGAGTATCACGTGGAACACTTGTAATACCGATGCGTTGTGATTTAGCTCGTTTCGGTCTAAAACAGCTTGTTTCGCTGTATTAAGCAAGAATACATGCTTTTCGCGCAGTTATAAGAGAAAAAGTTTTGACGAGTATCACGTGGAACACTTGATATACCGATGTGTTGTGATTTAGCACGTTTCGGTCTAAAACAACTTGATTCGCTGTATTAAGCAAGAATACATGCTTTTCGCGCAGTTATAAAAGAAAAAGTTTTGACGCGTATCAGAGGAACACTTGTAAAACCGATGTATTGTGATTTAGCTCATTTCGGTCTAAAACAGCTTGTTTCGCTGTATTAAGCAAGAATACATGCTTTTCGCGCAGTTATAAGAGAAAAAGTTTTTGACGAGTATCACGTGGATACTTGTAAAACCGGTGTTCAGATTTAGGCTCGTTACGGTTTAAAACAGCTTGTTTCGTTGTATTAAGCAAGAATACATGCTTTTCGCGCAGTTATAAGAGAAAAAGTTTTGACGCGTATTAGAGAGACACTTGTAAAACCGATGTGTTGTGATTTAGCTCGTTTCGGTCTAAAACAGCTTGTTTCGTTGTATTAAGCAAGAATACATGCTTTTCGCGCAGTTATAAGAGAAAAAGTTTTGACGAGTATCACGTGGATACTTGTAAAACCGATGTGTTCAGATTTAGCTCGTTTCGGTCTAAAACAGCTTGTTTCGTTGTATTAAGCACGAATACATGCTTTTTCGCGCAGTTAAAAGAGAAAAAGTTTTGACGAGTATCACGTGGAACACTTGTAATACCGATGTGTTGTGATTTAGCTCGTTTCGGTCTAAAACAGCTTGTTTCGCTGTATTAAGGAAGAATACATGCTTTTCGCGCCGTTATAAGAGAAAAAGTTTTGACGCGTATCAGAGGAACACTTGTAAAACCGATGTGTTGTGATTTAGCTCATTTCGGTCTAAAACAGCTTGTTTCGCTGTATTAAGCAAGAATACATGCTTTTCGCGCAGTTATAAGAGAAAAAGTTTTGACGCGTATCAGAGGAACACTTGTAAAACCGATGTGTTGTGATTTAGCTCGTTTCGGTCTAAAACAGCTTGTTTCGCTGTATTAAGCAAGAATACATGCTTTTCGCGCATTTATAAGAGAAAAAGTTTTGACGCGTATCAGAGGAACACTTGTAAAACCGATGTGTTGTGATTTAGCTCGTTTCGGTCTAAAACAGCTTGTTTCGCTGTATTAAGCAAGAATACATGCTTTTCGCGCAGTTATAAGAGAAAAAGTTTTGACGCGTATCAGAGGAACACTTGTAAAACCGATGTGTTCAGATTTAGCTCGTTTCGGTCTAAAACAGCTTGTTTCGTTGTATTAAGCACGAATACATGCTTTACGCGCAGTTATAGAAGAAAAAGTTTTGACGCGTATCAGAGACACTTGTAAAACCGATGTGTTGTGATTTAGCTCGTTTCGGTCTAAAACAGCTTGTTTCGTTGTATTAAGCAAGAATACATGCTTTACGCGCAGTTATAGAAGAAAAAGTTTTGACGCGTATCAGAGAGACACTTGTAAAACCGATGTGTTGTGATTTAGCTCGTTTCGGTCAAAAACAGCTTGTTTCGTTGTATTAAGCAAGAATACATGCTTTTCGCGCAGTTATAAGAGAAAAAGTTTTGACGTATCACGTGGATACTTGTAAAACCGATGTGTTCAGATTTAGCTCGTTTCGGTCAAAAACAGCTTGTTTCGTTGTATTAAGCACGAATACATGCTTTTCGCGCAGTTAAAAGAGAAAAAGTTTTGACGAGTATCACGTGGAACACTTGTAATACCGATGTGTTGTGATTTAGCTCGTTTCGGTCTAAAACAGCTTGTTTCGCTGTATTAAGCAAGAATACATGCTTTTCGCGCAGTTATAAGAGAAAAAGTTTTGACGAGTATCACGTGGAACACTTGTAATACCGATGTGTTGTGATTTAGCTCGTTTCGGTCTAAAACAACTTGATTCGCTGTATTAAGCAAGAATACATGCTTTTCGCGCAGTTATAAAAGAAAAAGTTTTGACGCGTATCAGAGGAACACTTGTAAAACCGATGTGTTGTGATTTAGCTCATTTCGGTCTAAAACAGCTTGTTTCGCTGTATTAAGCAAGAATACATGCTTTTCGCGCAGTTATGGGAGAAAAAGTTTTGACGAGTATCACGTGGATACTTGTAAAACCGATGTGTTCAGATTTAACTCGTTTCGGTCTAAAACAGCTTGTTTCGTTGTATTAAGCAAGAATACATGCTTTTCGCGCAGTTATAAGAGAAAAAGTTTTGACGAGTATTAGAGAGACACTTGTAAAACCGATGTGTTGTGATTTAGCTCGTTTCGGTCTAAAACAGCTTGTTTCGTTGTATTAAGCAAGAATACATGCTTTTCGCGCAGTTATAAGAGAAAAAGTTTTGACGAGTATTACGTGGATACTTGTAAAACCGATGTGTTCAGATTTAGCTTGTTTCGGTCAAAAACAGCTTGTTTCGTTGTATTAAGCACGAATACATGCTTTTCGCGCAGTTAAAAGAGAAAAAGTTTTGACGAGTATCACGTGGAACACTTGTAATACCGATGTGTTGTGATTTAGCTCGTTTCGGTCTAAAACAGCTTGTTTCGCTGTATTAAGCAAGAATACATGCTTTTCGCGCAGTTATAAGAGAAAAAGTTTTGACGAGTATCACGTGGAACACTTGATATACCGATGTGTTGTGATTTAGCTCGTTTCGGTCTAAAACAACTTGATTCGCTGTATTAAGCAAGAATACATGCTTTTCGCACAGTTATAAAAGAAAAAGTTTTGACGCGTATCAGAGGAACACTTGTAAAACCGATGGGTTGTGATTTAGCTCATTTCGGTCTAAAACAGCTTGTTTCGCTGTATTAAGCAAGAATACATGCTTTTCGCGCAGTTATAAGAGAAAAAGTTTTGACGAGTATCACGTGGATACTTGTAAAACCGATGTGTTCAGATTTAGCTCGTTTCGGTCTAAAACAGCTTGTTTCGTTGTATTAAGCAAGAATACATGCTTTTCGCGCAGTTATAGGAGAAAAAGTTTTGACGCGTATTAGAGAGACACTTGTAAAACCGATGTGTTGTGATTTAGCTCGTTTCGGTCTAAAACAGCTTGTTTCGTTGTATTAAGCAAGAATACATGCTTTTCGCGCAGTTATACGAGAAAAAGTTTTGACGAGTATCACGTGGATACTTGCAAAACCGATGTGTTCAGATTTAGCTCGTTTCGGTCTAAAACAGCTTGTTTCGTTGTATTAAGCACGAATACATGCTTTTCGCGCAGTTAAAAGAGAAAAAGTTTTGACGAGTATCACGTGGAACACTTGTAATACCGATGTGTTGTGATTTAGCTCGTTTCGGTCTAAAACAGCTTGTTTCGCTGTATTAAGGAAGAATACATGCTTTTCGCGCCGTTATAAGAGAAAAAGTTTTGACGCGTATCAGAGGAACACTTGTAAAACCGATGTGTTGTGATTTAGCTCATTTCGGTCTAAAACAGCTTGTTTCGCTGTATTAGGCAAGAATACATGCTTTTCGCGCAGTTATAAGAGAAAAAGTTTTGACGCGTATCAGAGGAACACTTGTAAAACCGATGTGTTGTGATTTAGCTCGTTTCGGTCTAAAACAGCTTGTTTCGCTGTATTAAGCAAGAATACATGCTTTTCGCGCATTTATAAGAGAAAAAGTTTTGACGCGTATCAGAGGAACACTTGTAAAACCGATGTGTTGTGATTTAGCTCGTTTCGGTCTAAAACAGCTTGTTTCGCTGTATTAAGCAAGAATACATGCTTTTCGCGCAGTTATAAGAGAAAAAGTTTTGACGCGTATCAGAGGAACACTTGTAAAACCGATGTGATCAGATTTAGCTCGTTTCGGTCTAAAACAGCTTGTTTCGTTGTATTAAGCACGAATACATGCTTTACGCGCAGTTATAGAAGAAAAAGTTTTGACGCGTATCAGAGACACTTGTAAAACCGATGTGTTGTGATTTAGCTCGTTTCGGTCTAAAACAGCTTGTTTCGTTGTATTAAGCAAGAATACATGCTTTTCGCGCAGTTATAAGAGAAAAAGTTGACGAGTATCACGTGGATACTTGTAAAACCGATGTGTTCAGATTTAGCTCGTTTCGGTCTAAAACAGCTTGTTTCGTTGTAATAAGCACGAATTCATGCTTTTCGCGCAGTTATAAGAGAAAAAGTTTTGACGAGTATCACGTGGAACACTTGTAAAACCGATGTGTTCAGATTTAGCTCGTTTCGGTCTGAAACAGCTTGTTTCGTTGTATTAAGCACGAATACATGCTTTTCGCGCAGTTATAAGAGAAAAAGTTTTGACGCGTATTAGAGGAACACTTGTAAAACCTTTGTGTTGTGATTTAGCTCGTTTCGGTCTAAAACAGCTTGTTTCGCTGTATTAAGCAAGAATACATGCTTTTCGCGCAGTTATAAGAGAAAAAGTTTTGACGCGTGTCACAGGGACACTTGTAAAACCGATGTGTTCAGATTTAGCTCGTTTCGGTCTAAAACAACTTGTTTCGTTGTATTAAGCACGAATACATGCTTTACGCGCAGTTATAGAAGAAAAAGTTTTGACGCCTATTAGAGAGACACTTGTAAAACCGATGTGTTATGATTTAGCTCGTTTCGGTCTAAAACAGCTTGTTTCGCTGTATTAAGGAAGAATACATGCTTTTCGCGCCGTTATAAGAGAAAAAGTTTTGACGCGTATCAGAGGAACACTTGTAAAACCGATGTGTTCAGATTTAGCTCGTTTCGGTCTAAAACAGCTTGTTTCGTTGTATTAAGCAAGAATACATGCTTTTCGCGCAGTTATAAGAGAAAAAGTTTTGACGCGTATTAGAGAGACACTTGTAAAACCGGTGTTGTGATTTAGCTCGTTTCGGTCTAAAACAGCTTGTTTCGTTGTATTAAGCAAGAATACATGCTTTTCGCGCAGTTATAAGAGAAAAAGTTTTGACGAGTATTACGTGGATACTTGTAAAACCGATGTGTTCAGATTTAGCTCGTTTCGGTCAAAAACAGCTTGTTTCGTTGTATTAAGCACGAATACATGCTTTTCGCGCAGTTAAAAGAGAAAAAGTTTTGACGAGTATCACGTGGAACACTTGTAATACCGATGTGTTGTGATTTAGCTCGTTTCGGTCTAAAACAGCTTGTTTCGCTGTATTAAGCAAGAATACATGCTTTTCGCGCAGTTATAAGAGAAAAAGTTTTGACGAGTATCACGTGGAACACTTGATATACCGATGTGTTGTGATTTAGCTCGTTTCGGTCTAAAACAACTTGATTCGCTGTATTAAGCAAGAATACATGCTTTTCGCACAGTTATAAAAGAAAAAGTTTTGACGCGTATCAGAGGAACACTTGTAAAACCGATGTGTTGTGATTTAGCTCATTTCGGTCTAAAACAGCTTGTTTCGCTGTATTAAGCAAGAATACATGCTTTTCGTGCAGTTATAAGAGAAAAAGTTTTGACGAGTATCACGTGGATACTTGTAAAACCGATGTGTTCAGATTTAGCTCGTTTCGGTCTAAAACAGCTTGTTTTGTTGTATTAAGCAAGAATACATGCTTTTCGCGCAGTTATAAGAGAAAAAGTTTTGACGCGTATTAGAGAGACACTTGTAAAACCGATGTGTTGTGATTTAGCTCGTTTCGGTCTAAAACAGCTTGTTTCGTTGTATTAAGCAAGAATACATGCTTTTCGCGCAGTTATACGAGAAAAAGTTTTGACGAGTATCACGTGGATACTTGTAAAACCGATGTGTTCAGATTTAGCTCGTTTCGGTCTAAAACAGCTTGTTTCGTTGTATTAAGCACGAATACATGCTTTTCGCGCAGTTAAAAGAGAAAAAGTTTTGACGAGTATCACGTGGAACACTTGTAATACCGATGTGTTGTGATTTAGCTCGTTTCGGTCTAAAACAGCTTGTTTCGCTGTATTAAGGAAGAATACATGCTTTTCGCGCCGTTATAAGAGAAAAAGTTTTGACGCGTATCAGAGGAACACTTGTAAAACCGATGTGTTGTGATTTAGCTCATTTCGGTCTAAAACAGCTTGTTTCGCTGTATTAAGCAAGAATACATGCTTTTCGCGCAGTTATAAGAGAAAAAGTTTTGACGCGTATCAGAGGAACACTTGTAAAACCGATGTGTTGTGATTTAGCTCGTTTCGGTCTGAAACAGCTTGTTTCGCTGTATTAAGCAAGAATACATGCTTTTCGCGCATTTATAAGAGAAAAAGTTTTGACGCGTATCAGAGGAACACTTGTAAAACCGATGTGTTGTGATTTAGCTCGTTTCGGTCTAAAACAGCTTGTTTCGCTGTATTAAGCAAGAATACATGCTTTTCGCGCAGTTATAAGAGAAAAAGTTTTGACGCGTATCAGAGGAACACTTGTAAAACCGATGTGATCAGATTTAGCTCGTTTCGGTCTAAAACAGCTTGTTTCGTTGTATTAAGCACGAATACATGCTTTACGCGCAGTTATAGAAGAAAAAGTTTTGACGCGTATCAGAGACACTTGTAAAACCGATGTGTTGTGATTTAGCTCGTTTCGGTCTAAAACAGCTTGTTTCGTTGTATTAAGCAAGAATACATGCTTTTCGCGCAGTTATAAGAGAAAAAGTTGACGAGTATCACATGGATACTTGTAAAACCGATGTGTTCAGATTTAGCTCGTTTCGGTCTAAAACAGCTTGTTTCGTTGTAATAAGCACGAATACATGCTTTTCGCGCAGTTATAAGAGAAAAAGTTTTGACGAGTATCACGTGGAACACTTGTAAAACCGATGTGTTCAGATTTAGCTCGTTTCGGTCTGAAACAGCTTGTTTCGTTGTATTAAGCACGAATACATGCTTTTCGCGCAGTTATAAGAGAAAAAGTTTTGACGCGTATTAGAGGAACACTTGTAAAACCTTTGTGTTGTGATTTAGCTCGTTTCGGTCTAAAACAGCTTGTTTCGCTGTATTAAGCAAGAATACATGCTTTTCGCGCAGTTATAAGAAAAAAAGTTTTGACGCGTGTCACAGGGACACTTGTAAAACCGATGTGTTCAGATTTAGCTCGTTTCGGTCTAAAACAACTTGTTTCGTTGTATTAAGCACGAATACATGCTTTACGCGCAGTTATAGAAGAAAAAGTTTTGACGCCTATTAGAGAGACACTTGTAAAACCGATGTGTTATGATTTAGCTCGTTTCGGTCTAAAACAGCTTGTTTCGCTGTATTAAGGAAGAATACATGCTTTTCGCGCCGTTATAAGAGAAAAAGTTTTGACGCGTATCAGAGGAACACTTGTAAAACCGATGTGTTGTGATTTAGCTCATTTCGGTCTAAAACAGCTTGTTTCGTTGTAATAAGCACGAATACATGCTTTTCGCGCAGTTATAAGAGAAAAAGTTTTGACGCGTATCAGAGGAACACTTGTAAAACCGATGTGTTGTGATTTAGCTCGTTTCGGTCTAAAACAGCTTGTTTCGCTGTATTAAGCAAGAATACATGCTTTTCGCGCATTTATAAGAGAAAAAGTTTTGACGCGTATCAGAGGAACACTTGTAAAACCGATGTGTTGTGATTTAGCTCGTTTCGGTCTAAAACAGCTTGTTTCGCTGTATTAAGCAAGAATACATGCTTTTCGCGCAGTTATAAGAGAAAAAGTTTTGACGCGTATCAGAGGAACACTTGTAAAACCGATGTGATCAGATTTAGCTCGTTTCGGTCTAAAACAGCTTGTTTCGTTGTATTAAGCACGAATACATGCTTTACGCGCAGTTATAGAAGAAAAAGTTTTGACGCGTATCAGAGACACTTGTAAAACCGATGTGTTGTGATTTAGCTCGTTTCGGTCTAAAACAGCTTGTTTCGTTGTATTAAGCAAGAATACATGCTTTTCGCGCAGTTATAAGAGAAAAAGTTGACGAGTATCACGTGGATACTTGTAAAACCGATGTGTTCAGATTTAGCTCGTTTCGGTCTAAAACAGCTTGTTTCGTTGTAATAAGCACGAATACATGCTTTTCGCGCAGTTATAAGAGAAAAAGTTTTGACGAGTATCACGTGGAACACTTGTAAAACCGATGTGTTCAGATTTAGCTCGTTTCGGTCTGAAACAGCTTGTTTCGTTGTATTAAGCACGAATACATGCTTTTCGCGCAGTTATAAGAGAAAAAGTTTTGACGCGTATTAGAGGAACACTTGTAAAACCTTTGTGTTGTGATTTAGCTCGTTTCGGTCTAAAACAGCTTGTTTCGCTGTATTAAGCAAGAATACATGCTTTTCGCGCAGTTATAAGAGAAAAAGTTTTGACGCGTGTCACAGGGACACTTGTAAAACCGATGTGTTCAGATTTAGCTCGTTTCGGTCTAAAACAACTTGTTTCGTTGTATTAAGCACGAATACATGCTTTACGCGCAGTTATAGAAGAAAAAGTTTTGACGCCTATTAGAGAGACACTTGTAAAACCGATGTGTTATGATTTAGCTCGTTTCGGTCTAAAACAGCTTGTTTCGTTGTATTAAGCAAGAATACATGCTTTTCGCGCAGTTATAAGAGAGAAAGTTTGGACGAGTATCACGTGGATACTTGTAAAACCGATGTGTTCAGATTTAGCTCGTTTTGGTCTAAAACAGCTTGTTTCGTTGTATTAAGCAAGAATACATGCTTTACGCGCAGTTATAGAAGAAAAAGTTTTGACGCGTATCAGAGAGACACTTGTAAAACCGATGTGTTGTGATTTAGCTCGTTTCGGTCAAAAACAGCTTGTTTCGTTGTATTAAGCAAGAATACATGCTTTTCGCGCAGTTATAAGAGAAAAAGTTTTGACGAGTATCACGTGGATACTTTTAAAACCGAAGTGTTCAGATTTAGCTCGTTTCGGTCTAAAACAGCTTGTTTCGTTGTATTAAGCACGAATACATGCTTTTCGCGCAGTTATAAGAGAAAACGTTTTGACGAGTATCACGTGGAACACTTGTAATACCGATGTGTTGTGATTTAGCTCGTTTCGGTCTAAAACAGCTTGTTTCGCTGTATTAAGCAAGAATACATGCTTTTCGCGCAGTTATAAGAGAAAAAGTTTTGACGCGTATCAGAGGAACACTTGTAAAACCGATGTGTTGTGATTTAGCTCATTTCGGTCTAAAACAGCTTGTTTCGCTGTATTAAGCAGAAATACATGCTTTTCGCGCAGTGATAAGAGAAAAAGCTTTAAAGGCGTGTCACAGGGACACTTGTAAAACCGATGTGTTCAGATTTACCTCGTTTCGGTCTAAAACAGCTTGTTTCGTTGGACTAAGTACGAATACATGCTTTTCGCGCAGCTATAAGAGAAAAAAGAGTTGACGCGTATCAGAGGAACACTTGTAAAACCGATGTGTTGTGATTTAGCTCGTTTCGGTCTAAAACAGCTTGTTTCGCTGTATTAAGCAAGAATACATGCTTTTCGCGCAGTTATAAGAGAAAAAAATTTGACGCGTGTCAGAGGAAAACTTGTAAAACCGATGTGTTGTGATTTAGCTCGTTTTGGTCTAAAACAGCTTGTTTCGCTGTATTAAGCAAGAATACATGCTTTTGCGCAGTTATAAGAGAAAAAGTTTTGACGCGTATTAGAGAGACACTTGTAAAACCGATGTGTTGTGATTTAGCTCTTTTCGGTCTAAAACAGCTTGTTTCGTTGTATTAAGCAAGAATACATGCTTTTCGCGCAGTTATAAGAGAAAAAGTTTTGACGAGTATCACGTGGATACTTGTAAAACCGATTTGTACAGATTTAGCTCGTTTCGGTCTAAAACAGCTTGTTTCGTTTTATTATGCACGAATACACGCTTTTCGCGCAGTTATAAGAGAAAAAGTTTTGACGAGTATCACGTGGAACACTTGTAATACCGATGTGTTGTGATTTAGCTCGTTTCGGTCTAAAACAGCTTGATTCGCTGTATTAAGCAAGAATACATGCTTTTCGCGCAGTTATAAAAGAAAAAGTTTTGACGCGTATCAGAGGAACACTTGTAAAACCGATGTGTTGTGATTTAGCTCATTTCGGTCTAAAACAGCTTGTTTCGCTGTATTAAGCAAGAATACATGCTTTTCGCGCAGTTATAAGAGAAAAAGTTTTGACGAGTATCACGTGGATACTTGTAAAACCGATGTGTTCAGATTTAGCTCGTTTCGGTCTAAAACAGCTTGTTTCGTTGTATTAAGCAAGAATACATGCATTTCGCGCAGTTATAAGAGAAAAAGTTTTGACGCGTATTAGAGAGACACTTGTAAAACCGATATGTTGTGATTTAGCTCGTTTCGGTCTAAAACAGCTTGTTTCGTTGTATTAAGCAAGAATACATGCTTTTCGCGCAGTTATAAGAGAAAAAGTTTTGACGAGTATCACGTGGAACACTTGATATACCGATGTGTTGTGATTTAGCTCGTTTCGGTCTAAAACAACTTGATTCGCTGTATTAAGCAAGAATACATGCTTTTCTCACAGTTATAAAAGAAAAAGTTTTGACGCGTATCAGAGGAACACTTGTAAAACCGATGTGTTGTGATTTAGCTCATTTCGGTCTAAAACAGCTTGTTTCGCTGTATTAAGCAAGAATACATGCTTTTCGCGCAGTTATAAGAGAAAAAGTTTTGACGAGTATCACGTGGATACTTGTAAAACCGATGTGTTCAGATTTAGCTCGTTTCGGTCTAAAACAGCTTGTTTCGTTGTATTAAGCAAGAATACATGCTTTTCGCGCAGTTATAAGAGAAAAAGTTTTGACGCGTATTAGAGAGACACTTGTAAAACCGATGTGTTGTGATTTAGCTCGTTTCGGTCTAAAACAGCTTGTTTCGTTGTATTAAGCAAGAATACATGCTTTTCGCGCAGTTATACGAGAAAAAGTTTTGACGAGTATCACGTGGATACTTGTAAAACCGATGTGTTCAGATTTAGCTCGTTTCGGTCTAAAACAGCTTGTTTCGTTGTATTAAGCACGAATACATGCTTTTCGCGCAGTTAAAAGAGAAAAAGTTTTGACGAGTATCACGTGGAACACTTGTAATGCCGATGTGTTGTGCTTTAGCTCGTTTCGGTCTAAAACAGCTTGTTTCGCTGTATTAAGGAAGAATACATGCTTTTCGCGCCGTTATAAGAGAAAAAGTTTTGACGCGTATCAGAGGAACACTTGTAAAACCGATGTGTTGTGATTTAGCTCATTTCGGTCTAAAACAGCTTGTTTCGCTGTATTAAGCAAGAATACATGCTTTTCGCGCAGTTAGAGAAAAAGTTTTGACGCGTATCAGAGGAACACTTGTAAAACCGATGTGTTGTGATTTAGCTCGTTTCGGTCTAAAACAGCTTGTTTCGCTGTATTAAGCAAGAATACATGCTTTTCGCGCATTTATAAGAGAAAAAGTTTTGACGCGTATCAGAGGAACACTTGTAAAACCGATGTGTTCAGATTTAGCTCGTTTCGGTCTAAAACAACTTGTTTCGTTGTATTAAGCACGAATACATGCTTTACGCGCAGTTATAGAAGAAAAAGTTTTGACGCCTATTAGAGAGACACTTGTAAAACCGATGTGTTATGATTTAGCTCGTTTCGGTCTAAAACAGCTTGTTTCGTTGTATTAAGCAAGAATACATGCTTTTCGCGCAGTTATAAGAGAGAAAGGTTTGACGAGTATCACGTGGATACTTGTAAAACCGATGTGTTCAGATTTAGCTCGTTTTGGTCTAAAACAGCTTGTTTCGTTGTATTAAGCAAGAATACATGCTTTACGCGCAGTTATAGAAGAAAAAGTTTTGACGCGTATCAGAGAGACACTTGTAAAACCGATTTGTTGTGATTTAGCTCGTTTCGGTCAAAAACAGCTTGTTTCGTTGTATTAAGCAAGAATACATGCTTTTCGCGCAGTTATAAGAGAAAAAGTTTTGACGAGTATCACGTGGATACTTGTAAAACCGAAGTGTTCAGATTTAGCTCGTTTCGGTCTAAAACAGCTTGTTTCGTTGTATTAAGCACGAATACATGCTTTTCGCGCAGTTATAAGAGAAAACGTTTTGACGAGTATCACGTGGAACACTTGTAATACCGATGTGTTGTGATTTAGCTCGTTTCGGTCTAAAACAGCTTGTTTCGCTGTATTAAGCAAGAATACATGCTTTTCGCGCAGTTATAAGAGAAAAAGTTTTGACGCGTATCAGAGGAACACTTGTTAAACCGATGTGTTGTGATTTAGCTCATTTCGGTCTAAAACAGCTTGTTTCGCTGTATTAAGCAGAAATACATGCTTTTCGCGCAGTGATAAGAGAAAAAGCTTTAAAGGCGTGTCACAGGGACACTTGTAAAACCGATGTGTTCAGATTTACCTCGTTTCGGTCTAAAACAGCTTGTTTCGTTGGACTAAGTACGAATACATGCTTTTCGCGCAGCTATAAGAGAAAAAAGAGTTGACGCGTATCAGAGGAACACTTGTAAAACCGATGTGTCGTGATTTAGCTCGTTTCGGTCTAAAACAGCTTGTTTCGCTGTATTAAGCAAGAATACATGCTTTTCGCGCAGTTATAAGAGAAAAAAATTTGACGCGTGTCAGAGGAAAACTTGTAAAACCGATGTGTTGTGATTTAGCTCGTTTTGGTCTAAAACAGCTTGTTTCGCTGTATTAAGCAAGAATACATGCTTTTGCGCAGTTATAAGAGAAAAAGTTTTGACGCGTATTAGAGAGACACTTGTAAAACCGATGTGTTGTGATTTAGCTCTTTTCGGTCTAAAACAGCTTGTTTCGTTGTATTAAGCAAGAATACATGCTTTTCGCGCAGTTATAAGAGAAAAAGTTTTGACGAGTATCACGTGGATACTTGTAAAACCGATTTGTTCAGATTTAGCTCGTTTCGGTCTAAAACAGCTTGTTTCGTTTTATTATGCACGAATACACGCTTTTCGCGCAGTTATAAGAGAAAAAGTTTTGACGAGTATCACGTGGAACACTTGTAATACCGATGTGTTGTGATTTAGCTCGTTTTGGTCTAAAACAGCTTGTTTCGCTGTAATAAGCAAGAATACATGCTTTTGCGCAGTTATAAGAGAAAAAGTTTTGACGCGTATTAGAGAGACACTTGTAAAACCGATGTGTTGTGATTTAGCTCGTTTCGGTCTAAAACAGCTTGTTTCGTTGTATTAAGCAAGAATACATGCTTTTTGCGCAGTTATACGAGAAAAAGTTTTGACGAGTATCACGTGGATACTTGTAAAACCGATGTGTTCAGATTTAGCTCGTTTCGGTCTAAAACAGCTTGTTTCGTTGTATTAAGCACGAATACATGCTTTTCGCGCAGTTAAAAGAGAAAAAGTTTTGAGTATCACGTGGAACACTTGTAATACCGATGTGTTGTGATTTAGCTCGTTTCGGTCTAAAACAGCTTGTTTCGCTGTATTAAGGAAGAATACATGCTTTTCGCGCCGTTATAAGAGAAAAAGTTTTGACGCGTATCAGAGGAACACTTGTAAAACCGATGTGTTGTGATTTAGCTCATTTCGGTCTAAAACAGCTTGTTTCGCTGAATTAAGCAAGAATACATGCTTTTCGCGCAGTTATAAGAGAAAAAGTTTTGACGCGTATCAGAGGAACACTTGTAAAACCGATGTGTTGTGATTTAGCTCGTTTCGGTCTAAAACAGCTTGTTTCGCTGTATTAAGCAAGAATACATGCTTTTCGCGCATTTATAAGAGAAAAAGTTTTGACGCGTATCAGAGGAACACTTGTAAAACCGATGTGTTGTGATTTAGCTCGTTTCGGTCTAAAACAGCTTGTTCCGCTGTATTAAGCAAGAATACATGCTTTTCGCGCAGTTATAAGAGAAAAAAATTTGACGCGTATCAGAGGAACACTTGTAAAACGGATGTGTTCAGATTTAGCTCGTTTCGGTCTAAAACAGCTTGTTTCGTTGTATTAAGCAAGAATACATGCTTTTCGCGCAGTTATAAGAGAAAAAGTTTTGACGCGTATTAGAGAGACACTTGTAAAACCGGTGTTGTGATTTAGCTCGTTTCGGTCTAAAACAGCTTGTTTCGTTGTATTAAGCAAGAATACATGCTTTTCGCGCAGTTATAAGAGAAAAAGTTTTGACGAGTATTACGTGGATACTTGTAAAACCGATGTGTTCAGATTTAGCTCGTTTCGGTCAAAAACAGCTTGTTTCGTTGTATTAAGCACGAATACGTGCTTTTCGCGCAGTTAAAAGAGAAAAAGTTTTGACGAGTATCACGTGGAACACTTGTAATACCGATGTGTTGTGATTTAGCTCGTTTCGGTCTAAAACAGCTTGTTTCGCTGTATTAAGCAAGAATACATGCTTTTCGCGCAGTTATAAGAGAAAAAGTTTTGACGAGTATCACGTGGATACTTGTAAAACCGATGTGTTCAGATTTAGCTCGTTTCGGTCTAAAACAGCTTGTTTCGTTGTATTAAGCAAGAATACATGCTTTTCGCGCAGTTATAAGAGAAAAAGTTTTGACGCGTATTAGAGAGACACTTGTAAAACCGATGTGTTGTGATTTAGCTCATTTCGGTCTAAAACAGCTTGTTTCGCTGTATTAAGCAGAAATACATGCTTTTCGCGCAGTGATAAGAGAAAAAGCTTTAAAGGCGTGTCACAGGGACACTTGTAAAACCGATGTGTTCAGATTTACCTCGTTTCGGTCTAAAACAGCTTGTTTCGTTGGACTAAGTACGAATACATGCTTTTCGCGCAGCTATAAGAGAAAAAAGAGTTGACGCGTATCAGAGGAACACTTGTAAAACCGATGTGTTGTGATTTAGCTCGTTTCGGTCTAAAACAGCTTGTTTCGCTGTATTAAGCAAGAATACATGCTTTTCGCGCAGTTATAAGAGAAAAAAATTTGACGCGTGTCAGAGGAAAACTTGTAAAACCGATGTGTTGTGATTTAGCTCGTTTTGGTCTAAAACAGCTTGTTTCGCTGTATTAAGCAAGAATACATGCTTTTGCGCAGTTATAAGAGAAAAAGTTTTGACGCGTATTAGAGAGACACTTGTAAAACCGATGTGTTGTGATTTAGCTCTTTTCGGTCTAAAACAGCTTGTTTCGTTGTATTAAGCAAGAATACATGCTTTTCGCGCAGTTATAAGAGAAAAAGTTTTGACGAGTATCACGTGGATACTTGTAAAACCGATTTGTACAGATTTAGCTCGTTTCGGTCTAAAACAGCTTGTTTCGTTTTATTATGCACGAATACACGCTTTTCGCGCAGTTATAAGAGAAAAAGTTTTGACGAGTATCACGTGGAACACTTGTAATACCGATGTGTTGTGATTTAGCTCGTTTCGGTCTAAAACAGCTTGTTTCGCTGTATTAAGCAAGAATACATGCTTTTCGCGCAGTTATAAGAGAAAAAGTTTTGACGAGTATCACGTGGATACTTGTAAAACCGATGTGTTCAGATTTAGCTCGTTTCGGTCTAAAACAGCTTGTTTCGTTGTATTAAGCAAGAATACATGCATTTCGCGCAGTTATAAGAGAAAAAGTTTTGACGCGTATTAGAGAGACACTTGTAAAACCGATATGTTGTGATTTAGCTCGTTTCGGTCTAAAACAGCTTGTTTCGTTGTATTAAGCAAGAATACATGCTTTTCGCGCAGTTATAAGAGAAAAAGTTTTGACGAGTATCACGTGGAACACTTGATATACCGATGTGTTGTGATTTAGCTCGTTTCGGTCTAAAACAACTTGATTCGCTGTATTAAGCAAGAATACATGCTTTTCTCACAGTTATAAAAGAAAAAGTTTTGACGCGTATCAGAGGAACACTTGTAAAACCGATGTGTTGTGATTTAGCTCATTTCGGTCTAAAACAGCTTGTTTCGCTGTATTAAGCAAGAATACATGCTTTTCGCGCAGTTATAAGAGAAAAAGTTTTGACGAGTATCACGTGGATACTTGTAAAACCGATGTGTTCAGATTTAGCTCGTTTCGGTCTAAAACAGCTTGTTTCGTTGTATTAAGCAAGAATACATGCTTTTCGCGCAGTTATAAGAGAAAAAGTTTTGACGCGTATTAGAGAGACACTTGTAAAACCGATGTGTTGTGATTTAGCTCGTTTCGGTCTAAAACAGCTTGTTTCGTTGTATTAAGCAAGAATACATGCTTTTCGCGCAGTTATACGAGAAAAAGTTTTGACGAGTATCACGTGGATACTTGTAAAACCGATGTGTTCAGATTTAGCTCGTTTCGGTCTAAAACAGCTTGTTTCGTTGTATTAAGCACGAATACATGCTTTTCGCGCAGTTAAAAGAGAAAACGTTTTGACGAGTATCACGTGGAACACTTGTAATACCGATGTGTTGTGATTTAGCTCGTTTCGGTCTAAAACAGCTTGTTCCGCTGTATTAAGGAAGAATACATGCTTTTCGCGCCGTTATAAGAGAAAAAGTTTTGACGCGTATCAGAGGAACACTTGTAAAACCGATGTGTTGTGATTTAGCTCATTTCGGTCTAAAACAGCTTGTTTCGCTGTATTAAGCAAGAATACATGCTTTTCGCGCAGTTAGAGAAAAAGTTTTGACGCGTATCAGAGGAACACTTGTAAAACCGATGTGTTGTGATTTAGCTCGTTTCGGTCTAAAACAGCTTGTTTCGCTGTATTAAGCAAGAATACATGCTTTTCGCGCATTTATAAGAGAAAAAGTTTTGACGCGTATCAGAGGAACACTTGTAAAACCGATGTGTTCAGATTTAGCTCGTTTCGGTCTAAAACAACTTGTTTCGTTGTATTAAGCACGAATACATGCTTTACGCGCAGTTATAGAAGAAAAAGTTTTGACGCCTATTAGAGAGACACTTGTAAAACCGATGTGTTATGATTTTGCTCGTTTCGGTCTAAAACAGCTTGTTTCGTTGTATTAAGCAAGAATACATGCTTTTCGCGCAGTTATAAGAGAGAAAGGTTTGACGAGTATCACGTGGATACTTGTAAAACCGATGTGTTCAGATTTAGCTCGTTTTGGTCTAAAACAGCTTGTTTCGTTGTATTAAGCAAGAATACATGCTTTACGCGCAGTTATAGAAGAAAAAGTTTTGACGCGTATCAGAGAGACACTTGTAAAACCGATTTGTTGTGATTTAGCTCGTTTCGGTCAAAAACAGCTTGTTTCGTTGTATTAAGCAAGAATACATGCTTTTCGCGCAGTTATAAGAGAAAAAGTTTTGACGAGTATCACGTGGATACTTGTAAAACCGAAGTGTTCAGATTTAGCTCGTTTCGGTCTAAAACAGCTTGTTTCGTTGTATTAAGCACGAATACATGCTTTTCGCGCAGTTATAAGAGAAAACGTTTTGACGAGTATCACGTGGAACACTTGTAATACCGATGTGTTGTGATTTAGCTCGTTTCGGTCTAAAACAGCTTGTTTCGCTGTATTAAGCAAGAATACATGCTTTTCGCGCAGTTATAAGAGAAAAAGTTTTGACGCGTATCAGAGGAACACTTGTTAAACCGATGTGTTGTGATTTAGCTCATTTCGGTCTAAAACAGCTTGTTTCGCTGTATTAAGCAGAAATACATGCTTTTCGCGCAGTGATAAGAGAAAAAGCTTTAAAGGCGTGTCACAGGGACACTTGTAAAACCGATGTGTTCAGATTTACCTCGTTTCGGTCTAAAACAGCTTGTTTCGTTGGACTAAGTACGAATACATGCTTTTCGCGCAGCTATAAGAGAAAAAAGAGTTGACGCGTATCAGAGGAACACTTGTAAAACCGATGTGTCGTGATTTAGCTCGTTTCGGTCTAAAACAGCTTGTTTCGCTGTATTAAGCAAGAATACATGCTTTTCGCGCAGTTATAAGAGAAAAAAATTTGACGCGTGTCAGAGGAAAACTTGTAAAATTGATGTGTTGTGATTTAGCTCGTTTTGGTCTAAAACAGCTTGTTTCGCTGTATTAAGCAAGAATACATGCTTTTGCGCAGTTATAAGAGAAAAAGTTTTGACGCGTATTAGAGAGACACTTGTAAAACCGATGTGTTGTGATTTAGCTCTTTTCGGTCTAAAACAGCTTGTTTCGTTGTATTAAGCAAGAATACATGCTTTTCGCGCAGTTATAAGAGAAAAAGTTTTGACGAGTATCACGTGGATACTTGTAAAACCGATTTGTTCAGATTTAGCTCGTTTCGGTCTAAAACAGCTTGTTTCGTTTTATTATGCACGAATACACGCTTTTCGCGCAGTTATAAGAGAAAAAGTTTTGACGAGTATCACGTGGAACACTTGTAATACCGATGTGTTGTGATTTAGCTCGTTTTGGTCTAAAACAGCTTGTTTCGCTGTAATAAGCAAGAATACATGCTTTTGCGCAGTTATAAGAGAAAAAGTTTTGACGCGTATTAGAGAGACACTTGTAAAACCGATGTGTTGTGATTTAGCTCGTTTCGGTCTAAAACAGCTTGTTTCGTTGTATTAAGCAAGAATACATGCTTTTCGCGCAGTTATACGAGAAAAAGTTTTGACGAGTATCACGTGGATACTTGTAAAACCGATGTGTTCAGATTTAGCTCGTTTCGGTCTAAAACAGCTTGTTTCGTTGTATTAAGCACGAATACATGCTTTTCGCGCAGTTAAAAGAGAAAAAGTTTTGAGTATCACGTGGAACACTTGTAATACCGATGTGTTGTGATTTAGCTCGTTTCGGTCTAAAACAGCTTGTTTCGCTGTATTAAGGAAGAATACATGCTTTTCGCGCCGTTATAAGAGAAAAAGTTTTGACGCGTATCAGAGGAACACTTGTAAAACCGATGTGTTGTGATTTAGCTCATTTCGGTCTAAAACAGCTTGTTTCGCTGAATTAAGCAAGAATACATGCTTTTCGCGCAGTTATAAGAGAAAAAGTTTTGACGCGTATCAGAGGAACACTTGTAAAACCGATGTGTTGTGATTTAGCTCGTTTCGGTCTAAAACAGCTTGTTTCGCTGTATTAAGCAAGAATACATGCTTTTCGCGCATTTATAAGAGAAAAAGTTTTGACGCGTATCAGAGGAACACTTGTAAAACCGATGTGTTGTGATTTAGCTCGTTTCGGTCTAAAACAGCTTGTTTCGCTGTATTAAGCAAGAATACATGCTTTTCGCGCAGTTATAAGAGAAAAAAATTTGACGCGTATCAGAGGAACACTTGTAAAACGGATGTGTTCAGATTTAGCTCGTTTCGGTCTAAAACAGCTTGTTTCGTTGTATTAAGCAAGAATACATGCTTTTCGCGCAGTTATAAGAGAAAAAAAAGTTTTGACGCGTATTAGAGAGACACTTGTAAAACCGGTGTTGTGATTTAGCTCGTTTCGGTCTAAAACAGCTTGTTTCGTTGTATTAAGCAAGAATACATGCTTTTCGCGCAGTTATAAGAGAAAACGTTTTGACGAGTATTACGTGGATACTTGTAAAACCGATGTGTTCAGATTTAGCTCGTTTCGGTCAAAAACAGCTTGTTTCGTTGTATTAAGCACGAATACATGCTTTTCGCGCAGTTAAAAGAGAAAAAGTTTTGACGAGTATCACGTGGAACACTTGTAATACCGATGTGTTGTGATTTAGCTCGTTTCGGTCGAAAACAGCTTGTTTCGCTGTATTAAGCAAGAATACATGCTTTTCGCGCAGTTATAAGAGAAAAAGTTTTGACGAGTATCACGTGGATACTTGTAAAACCGATGTGTTCAGATTTAGCTCGTTTCGGTCTAAAACAGCTTGTTTCGTTGTATTAAGCAAGAATACATGCTTTTCGCGCAGTTATAAGAGAAAAAGTTTTGACGCGTATTAGAGAGACACTTGTAAAACCGATGTGTTGTGATTTAGCTCGTTTCGGTCTAAAACAGCTTGTTTCGTTGTATTAAGCAAGAATACATGCTTTTCGAGCAGTTATACGAGAAAAAGTTTTGACGAGTATCACGTGGATACTTGTAAAACCGATGTGTTCAGATTTAGCTCGTTTCGGTCTAAAACAGCTTGTTTCGTTGTATTAAGCACGAATACATGCTTTTCGCGCAGTTAAAAGAGAAAAAGTTTTGACGAGTATCACGTGGAACACTTGTAATACCGATGTGTTGTGATTTAGCTCGTTTCGGTCTAAAACAGCTTGTTTCGCTGTATTAAGGAAGAATACATGCTTTTCGAGCCGTTATAAGAGAAAAAGTTTTGACGCGTATCAGAGGAACACTTGTAAAACCGATGTGTTGTGATTTAGCTCATTTCGGTCTAAAACAGCTTGTTTCGCTGTATTAAGCAAGAATACATGCTTTTCGCGCAGTTATAAGAGAAAAAGTTTTGACGCGTATCAGAGGAACACTTGTAAAAGCGATGTGTTGTGATTTAGCTCGTTTCGGTCTAAAACAGCTTGTTTCGCTGTATTAAGCAAGAATACATGCTTTTCGCGCATTTATAAGAGAAAAAGTTTTGACGCGTATCAGAGGAACACTTGTAAAACCGATGTGTTGTGATTTAGCTCGTTTCGGTCTAAAACAGCTTGTTTCGCTGTATTAAGCAAGAATACATGCTTTTCGCGCAGTTATAAGAGAAAAAGTTTTGACGCGTATCAGAGGAACACTTGTAAAACCGATGTGATCAGATTTAGCTCGTTTCGGTCTAAAACAGCTTGTTTCGTTGTATTAAGCACGAATACATGCTTTACGCGCAGTTATAGAAGAAAAAGTTTTGACGCGTATCAGACACTTGTAAAACCGATGTGTTGTGATTTAGCTTGTTTCGGTCTAAAACAGCTTGTTTCGTTGTATTAAGCAAGAATACATGCTTTTCGCCCAGTTATAAGAGAAAAAGTTGACGAGTATCACGTGGATACTTGTAAAACCGATGTGTTCAGATTTAGCTCGTTTCGGTCTAAAACAGCTTGTTTCGTTGTAATAAGCACGAATACATGCTTTTCGCGCAGTTATAAGAGAAAAAGTTTTGACGAGTATCACGTGGAACACTTGTAAAACCGATGTGTTCAGATTTAGCTCGTTTCGGTCTGAAACAGCTTGTTTCGTTGTATTAAGCACGAATACATGCTTTTCGCGCAGTTATAAGAGAAAAAGTTTTGACGCGTATTAGAGGAACACTTGTAAAACCTTTGTGTTGTGATTTAGCTCGTTTCGGTCTAAAACAGCTTGTTTCGCTGTATTAAGCAAGAATACATGCTTTTCGCGCAGTTATAAGAGAAAAAGTTTTGACGCGTGTCACAGGGACACTTGTAAAACCGATGTGTTCAGATTTAGCTCGTTTCGGTCTAAAACAACTTGTTTCGTTGTATTAAGCACGAATACATGCTTTACGCGCAGTTTCGAAAAAAAAGTTTTGACGCCTATTAGAGAGACACTTGTAAAACCGATGTGTTATGATTTAGCTCGTTTCGGTGTAAAACAGCTTGTTTCGCTGTATTAATAAAGAATACATGCTTTTCGCGCCGTTATAAGAGAAAAAGTTTTGACGCGTATCAGAGGAACACTTGTAAAACCGATGTGTTCAGATTTAGCTCGTTTCGGTCTAAAACAGCTTGTTTCGTTGTATTAAGCAAGAATACATGCTTTTCGCGCAGTTATAAGAGAAAAAGTTTTGACGCGTATTAGAGAGACACTTGTAAAACCGGTGTTGTGATTTAGCTCGTTTCGGTCTAAAACAGCTTGTTTCGTTGTATTAAGCAAGAATACATGCTTTTCGCGCAGTTATAAGAGAAAAAGTTTTGACGAGTATTACGTGGATACTTGTAAAACCGATGTGTTCAGATTTAGCTCGTTTCGGTCAAAAACAGCTTGTTTCGTTGTATTAAGCACGAATACATGCTTTTCGCGCAGTTAAAAGAGAAAAAGTTTTGACGAGTATCACGTGGAACACTTGTAATACCGATGTGTTGTGATTTAGCTCGTTTCGGTCTAAAACAGCTTGTTTCGCTGTATTAAGCAAGAATACATGCTTTTCGCGCAGTTATAAGAGAAAAAGTTTTGACGAGTATCACGTGGAACACTTGATATACCGATGTGTTGTGATTTAGCTCGTTTCGGTCTAAAACAACTTGATTCGCTGTATTAAGCAAGAATACATGCTTTTCGCACAGTTATAAAAGAAAACGTTTTGACGCGAATCAGAGGAACACTTGTAAAACCGATGTGTTGTGATTTAGCTCATTTCGGTCTAAAACAGCTTGTTTCGCTGTATTAAGCAAGAATACATGCTTTTCGCGCAGTTATAAGAGAAAAAGTTTTGACGAGTATCACGTGGATACTTGTAAAACCGATGTGTTCAGATTTAGCTCGTTTCGGTCTAAAACAGCTTGTTTCGTTGTATTAAGCAAGAATACATGCTTTTCGCGCAGTTATAAGAGAAAAAGTTTTGACGCGTATTAGAGAGACACTTGTAAAACCGATGTGTTGTGATTTAGCTCGTTTCGGTCTAAAACAGCTTGTTTCGTTGTATTAAGCAAGAATACATGCTTTTCGCGCAGTTATACGAGAAAAAGTTTTGACGAGTATCACGTGGATACTTGTAAAACCGATGTGTTCAGATTTAGCTCGTTTCGGTCTAAAACAGCTTGTTTCGTTGTATTAAGCACGAATACATGCTTTTCGCGCAGTTAAAAGAGAAAAAGTTTTGACGAGTATCACGTGGAACACTTGTAATACCGATGTGTTGTGATTTAGCTCGTTTCGGTCTAAAACAGCTTGTTTCGTTGTATTAAGCAAGAATACATGCTTTTCGCGCAGTTATAAGAGAGAAAGTTTGGACGAGTATCACGTGGATACTTGTAAAACCGATGTGTTCAGATTTAGCTCGTTTTGGTCTAAAACAGCTTGTTTCGTTGTATTAAGCAAGAATACATGCTTTACGCGCAGTTATAGAAGAAAAAGTTTTGACGCGTATCAGAGATACACTTGTAAAACCGATGTGTTGTGATTTAGCTCGTTTCGGTCAAAAACAGCTTGTTTCGTTGTATTAAGCAAGAATACATGCTTTTCGCGCAATTATAAGAGAAAAAGTTTGGACGAGTATCACGTGGATACTTGTAAAACCGATGTGTTGTGATTTAGCTCGTTTCGGTCTAAAACAGCTTGTTTCGCTGTATTAAGCAAGAATACATGCTTTTCGCGCAGTTATAAGAGAAAAAGTTTTGACGCGTATCAGAGGAACACTTGTAAAACCGATGTGTTGTGATTTAGCTCATTTCGGTCTAAAACAGCTTGTTTCGCTGTATTAAGCAGAAATACATGCTTTTCGCGCAGTGATAAGAGAAAAAGCTTTAAAGGCGTGTCACAGGGACACTTGTAAAACCGATGTGTTCAGATTTACCTCGTTTCGGTCTAAAACAGCTTGTTTCGTTGGACTAAGTACGAATACATGCTTTTCGCGCAGCTATAAGAGAAAAAAGAGTTGACGCGTATCAGAGGAACACTTGTAAAACCGATGTGTTGTGATTTAGCTCGTTTCGGTCTAAAACAGCTTGTTTCGCTGTATTAAGCAAGAATACATGCTTTTCGCGCAGTTATAAGAGAAAAAAATTTGACGCGTGTCAGAGGAAAACTTGTAAAACCGATGTGTTGTGATTTAGCTCGTTTTGGTCTAAAACAGCTTGTTTCGCTGTATTAAGCAAGAATACATGCTTTTGCGCAGTTATAAGAGAAAAAGTTTTGACGCGTATTAGAGAGACACTTGTAAAACCGATGTGTTGTGATTTAGCTCTTTTCGGTCTAAAACAGCTTGTTTCGTTGTATTAAGCAAGAATACATGCTTTTCGCGCAGTTATAAGAGAAAAGGTTTTGACGAGTATCACGTGGATACTTGTAAAACCGATTTGTTCAGATTTAGCTCGTTTCGGTCTAAAACAGCTTGTTTCGTTTTATTATGCACGAATACACGCTTTTCGCGCAGTTATAAGAGAAAAAGTTTTGACGAGTATCACGTGGAACACTTGTAATACCGATGTGTTGTGATTTAGCTCGTTTCGGTCTAAAACAGCTTGATTCGCTGTATTAAGCAAGAATACATGCTTTTCGCGCAGTTATAAAAGAAAAAGTTTTGACGCGTATCAGAGGAACACTTGTAAAACCGATGTGTTGTGATTTAGCTCATTTCGGTCTAAAACAGCTTGTTTCGCTGTATTAAGCAAGAATACATGCTTTTCGCGCAGTTATAAGAGAAAACGTTTTGACGAGTATCACGTGGATACTTGTAAAACCGATGTGTTCAGATTTAGCTCGTTTCGGTCTAAAACAGCTTGTTTCGTTGTATTAAGCAAGAATACATGCTTTTCGCGCAGTTATAAGAGAAAAAGTTTTGACGCGTATTAGAGAGACACTTGTAAAACCGATATGTTGTGATTTAGCTCGTTTCGGTCTAAAACAGCTTGTTTCGTTGTATTAAACAAGAATACATGCTTTTCGCGCAGTTATAAGAGAAAAAGTTTTGACGAGTATCACGTGGAACACTTGATATACCGATGTGTTGTGATTTAGCTCGTTTCGGTCTAAAACAACTTGATTCGCTGTATTAAGCAAGAATACATGCTTTTCGCACAGTTATAAAAGGAAAAGTTTTGACGCGTATCAGAGGAACACTTGTAAAACCGATGTGTTGTGATTTAGCTCATTTCGGTCTAAAACAGCTTGTTTCGCTGTATTAAGCAAGAATACATGCTTTTCGCGCAGTTATAAGAGAAAAAGTTTTGACGAGTATCACGTGGATACTTGTAAAACCGATGTGTTCAGATTTAGCTCGTTTCGGTCTAAAACAGCTTGTTTCGTTGTATTAAGCAAGAATACATGCTTTTCGCGCAGTTATAAGAGAAAAAGTTTTGACGCGTATTAGAGAGACACTTGTAAAACCGATGTGTTGTGATTTAGCTCGTTTCGGTCTAAAACAGCTTGTTTCGTTGTATTAAGCAAGAATACATGCTTTTCGCGCAGTTATACGAGAAAAAGTTTTGACGAGTATCACGTGGATACTTGTAAAACCGATGTGTTCAGATTTAGCTCGTTTCGGTCTAAAACAGCTTGTTTCGTTGTATTAAGCACGAATACATGCTTTTCGCGCAGTTAAAAGAGAAAAAGTTTTGACGAGTATCACGTGGAACACTTGTAATACCGATGTGTTGTGATTTAGCTCGTTTCGGTCTAAAACAGCTTGTTTCGCTGTATTAAGGAAGAATACATGCTTTTCGCGCCGTTATAAGAGAAAAAGTTTTGACGCGTATCAGAGGAACACTTGTAAAACCGATGTGTTGTGATTTAGCTCATTTCGGTCTAAAACAGCTTGTTTCGCTGTATTAAGCAAGAATACATGCTTTTCGCGCAGTTATAAGAGAAAAAGTTTTGACGCGTATCAGAGGAACACTTGTAAAACCGATGTGTTGTGATTTAGCTCGTTTCGGTCTAAAACAGCTTGTTTCGCTGTATTAAGCAAGAATACATGCTTTTCGCGCATTTATAAGAGAAAAAGTTTTGACGCGTATCAGAGGAACACTTGTAAAACCGATGTGTTGTGATTTAGCTCGTTTCGGTCAAAAACAGCTTGTTTCGTTGTATTAAGCAAGAATACATGCTTTTCGCGCAGTTAAAAGAGAAAAAGTTTTGACGAGTATCACGTGGAACACTTGTAATACCGATGTGTTGTGATTTAGCTCGTTTCGGTCTAAAACAGCTTGTTTCGTTGTATTAAGCAAGAATACATGCTTTTCGCGCAGTTATAAGAGAGAAAGTTTGGACGAGTATCACGTGGATACTTGTAAAACCGATGTGTTCAGATTTAGCTCGTTTTGGTCTAAAACAGCTTGTTTCGTCGTATTAAGCAAGAATACATGCTTTACGCGCAGTTATAGAAGAAAAAGTTTTGACGCGTATCAGAGAGACACTTGTAAAACCGATGTGTTGTGATTTAGCTCGTTTCGGTCAAAACAGCTTGTTTCGTTGTATTAAGCAAGAATACATGCTTTTCGCGCAGTTATAAGAGAAAAAGTTTTGACGAGTATCACGTGGATACTTGTAAAACCGAAGTGTTCAGATTTAGCTCGTTTCGGTCTAAAACAGCTTGTTTCGTTGTATTAAGCACGAATACATGCTTTTCGCGCAGTTATAAGAGAAAACGTTTTGACGAGTATCACGTGGAACACTTGTAATACCGATGTGTTGTGATTTAGCTCGTTTCGGTCTAAAACAGCTTGTTTCGCTGTATTAAGCAAGAATACATGCTTTTCGCGCAGTTATAAGAGAAAAAGTTTTGACGCGTATCAGAGGAACACTTGTAAAACCGATGTGTTGTGATTTAGCTCATTTCGGTCTAAAACAGCTTGTTTCGCTGTATTAAGCAGAAATACATGCTTTTCGCGCAGTGATAAGAGAAAAAGCTTTAAAGGCGTGTCACAGGGACACTTGTAAAACCGATGTGTTCAGATTTACCTCGTTTCGGTCTAAAACAGCTTGTTTCGTTGGACTAAGTACGAATACATGCTTTTCGCGCAGCTATAAGAGAAAAAAGAGTTGACGCGTATCAGAGGAACACTTGTAAAACCGATGTGTTGTGATTTAGCTCGTTTCGGTCTAAAACAGCTTGTTTCGCTGTATTAAGCAAGAATACATGCTTTTCGCGCCGTTATAAGAGAAAAAAATTTGACGCGTGTCAGAGGAAAACTTGTAAAACCGATGTGTTGTGATTTAGCTCGTTTTGGTCTAAAACAGCTTGTTTCGCTGTATTAAGCAAGAATACATGCTTTTGCGCAGTTATAAGAGAAAAAGTTTTGACGCGTATTAGAGAGACACTTGTAAAACCGATGTGTTGTGATTTAGCTCTTTTCGGTCTAAAACAGCTTGTTTCGTTGTATTAAGCAAGAATACATGCTTTTCGCGCAGTTATAAGAGAAAAAGTTTTGACGAGTATCACGTGGATACTTGTAAAACCGATTTGTTCAGATTTAGCTCGTTTCGGTCTAAAACAGCTTGTTTCGTTTTATTATGCACGAATACACGCTTTTCGCGCAGTTATAAGAGAAAAAGTTTTGACGAGTATCACGTGGAACACTTGTAATACCGATGTGTTGTGATTTAGCTCGTTTCGGTCTAAAACAGCTTGATTCGCTGTATTAAGCAAGAATACATGCTTTTCGCGCAGTTATAAAAGAAAAAGTTTTGACGCGTATCAGAGGAACACTTGTAAAACCGATGTGTTGTGATTTAGCTCATTTCGGTCTAAAACAGCTTGTTTCGCTGTATTAAGCAAGAATACATGCTTTTCGCGCAGTTATAAGAGAAAAAGTTTTGACGAGTATCACGTGGATACTTGTAAAACCGATGTGTTCAGATTTAGCTCGTTTCGGTCTAAAACAGCTTGTTTCGTTGTATTAAGCAAGAATACATGCTTTTCGCGCAGTTATAAGAGAAAAAGTTTTGACGCGTATTAGAGAGACACTTGTAAAACCGATATGTTGTGATTTAGCTCGTTTCGGTCTAAAACAGCTTGTTTCGTTGTATTAAACAAGAATACATGCTTTTCGCGCAGTTATAAGAGAAAAAGTTTTGACGAGTATCACGTGGAACACTTGATATACCGATGTGTTGTGATTTAGCTCGTTTCGGTCTAAAACAACTTGATTCGCTGTATTAAGCAAGAATACATGCTTTTCGCACAGTTATAAAAGGAAAAGTTTTGACGCGTATCAGAGGAACACTTGTAAAACCGATGTGTTGTGATTTAGCTCATTTCGGTCTAAAACAGCTTGTTTCGCTGTATTAAGCAAGAATACATGCTTTTCGCGCAGTTATAAGAGAAAAAGTTTTGACGAGTATCACGTGGATACTTGTAAAACCGATGTGTTCAGATTTAGCTCGTTTCGGTCTAAAACAGCTTGTTTCGTTGTATTAAGCAAGAATACATGCTTTTCGCGCAGTTATAAGAGAAAAAGTTTTGACGCGTATTAGAGAGACACTTGTAAAACCGATGTGTTGTGATTTAGCTCGTTTCGGTCTAAAACAGCTTGTTTCGTTGTATTAAGCAAGAATACATGCTTTTCGCGCAGTTATACGAGAAAAAGTTTTGACGAGTATCACGTGGATACTTGTAAAACCGATGTGTTCAGATTTAGCTCGTTTCGGTCTAAAACAGCTTGTTTCGTTGTATTAAGCACGAATACATGCTTTTCGCGCAGTTAAAAGAGAAAAAGTTTTGACGAGTATCACGTGGAACACTTGTAATACCGATGTGTTGTGATTTAGCTCGTTTTGGTCTAAAACAGCTTGTTTCGCTGTAATAAGCAAGAATACATGCTTTTGCGCAGTTATAAGAGAAAAAGTTTTGACGCGTATTAGAGAGACACTTGTAAAACCGATGTGTTGTGATTTAGCTCGTTTCGGTCTAAAACAGCTTGTTTCGTTGTATTAAGCAAGAATACATGCTTTTCGCGCAGTTATACGAGAAAAAGTTTTGACGAGTATCACGTGGATACTTGTAAAACCGATGTGTTCAGATTTAGCTCGTTTCGGTCTAAAACAGCTTGTTTCGTTGTATTAAGCACGAATACATGCTTTTCGCGCAGTTAAAAGAGAAAAAGTTTTGAGTATCACGTGGAACACTTGTAATACCGATGTGTTGTGATTTAGCTCGTTTCGGTCTAAAACAGCTTGTTTCGCTGTATTAAGGAAGAATACATGCTTTTCGCGCCGTTATAAGAGAAAAAGTTTTGACGCGTATCAGAGGAACACTTGTAAAACCGATGTGTTGTGATTTAGCTCATTTCGGTCTAAAACAGCTTGTTTCGCTGAATTAAGCAAGAATACATGCTTTTCGCGCAGTTATAAGAGAAAAAGTTTTGACGCGTATCAGAGGAACACTTGTAAAACCGATGTGTTGTGATTTAGCTCGTTTCGGTCTAAAACAGCTTGTTTCGCTGTATTAAGCAAGAATAGATGCTTTTCGCGCAGTTATAAGAGAAAAAAATTTGACGCGTATCAGAGGAACACTTGTAAAACGGATGTGTTCAGATTTAGCTCGTTTCGGTCTAAAACAGCTTGTTTCGTTGTATTAAGCAAGAATACATGCTTTTCGCGCAGTTATAAGAGAAAAAGTTTTGACGCGTATTAGAGAGACACTTGTAAAACCGGTGTTGTGATTTAGCTCGTTTCGGTCTAAAACAGCTTGTTTCGTTGTATTAAGCAAGAATACATGCTTTTCGCGCAGTTATAAGAGAAAAAGTTTTGACGAGTATTACGTGGATACTTGTAAAACCGATGGTGTTGTGATTTAGCTCGTTTCGGTCTAAAACAGCTTGTTTCGCTGTATTAAGCAAGAATACATGCTTTTCGCGCAGTTATAAGAGAAAAAGTTTTGACGAGTATCACGTGGATACTTGTAAAACCGATGTGTTCAGATTTAGCTCGTTTCGGTCTAAAACAGCTTGTTTCGTTGTATTAAGCAAGAATACATGCTTTTCGCGCAGTTATAAGAGAAAAAGTTTTGACGCGTATTAGAGAGACACTTGTAAAACCGATGTATTGTGATTTAGCTCGTTTCGGTCTAAAACAGCTTGTTTCGTTGTATTAAGCAAGAATACATGCTTTTCGCGCAGTTATACGAGAAAAAGTTTTGACGAGTATCACGTGGATACTTGTAAAACCGATGTGTTCAGATTTAGCTCGTTTCGGTCTAAAACAGCTTGTTTCGTTGTATTAAGCACGAATACATGCTTTTCGCGCAGTTAAAAGAGAAAAAGTTTTGACGAGTATCACGTGGAACACTTGTAATACCGATGTGTTGTGATTTAGCTCGTTTCGGTCTAAAACAGCTTGTTTCGCTGTATTAAGGAAGAATACATGCTTTTCGAGCCGTTATAAGAGAAAAAGTTTTGACGCGTATCAGAGGAACACTTGTAAAACCGATGTGTTGTGATTTAGCTCATTTCGGTCTAAAACAGCTTGTTTCGCTGTATTAAGCAAGAATACATGCTTTTCGCGCAGTTATAAGAGAAAAAGTTTTGACGCGTATCAGAGGAACACTTGTAAAACCGATGTGTTGTGATTTAGCTCGTTTCGGTCTAAAACAGCTTGTTTCGCTGTATTAAGCAAGAATACATGCTTTTCGCGCATTTATAAGAGAAAAAGTTTTGACGCGTATCAGAGGAACACTTGTAAAACCGATGTGTTGTGATTTAGCTCGTTTCGGTCTAAAACAGCTTGTTTCGCTGTATTAAGCAAGAATACATGCTTTTCGCGCAGTTATAAGAGAAAAAGTTTTGACGCGTATCAGAGGAACACTTGTAAAACCGATGTGATCAGATTTAGCTCGTTTCGGTCTAAAACAGCTTGTTTCGTTGTATTAAGCACGAATACATGCTTTACGCGCAGTTATAGAAGAAAAAGTTTTGACGCGTATCAGACACTTGTAAAACCGATGTGTTGTGATTTAGCTCGTTTCGGTCTAAAACAGCTTGTTTCGTTGTATTAAGCAAGAATACATGCTTTTCGCCCAGTTATAAGAGAAAAAGTTGACGAGTATCACGTGGATACTTGTAAAACCGATGTGTTCAGATTTAGCTCGTTTCGGTCTAAAACAGCTTGTTTCGTTGTAATAAGCACGAATACATGCTTTTCGCGCAGTTATAAGAGAAAAAGTTTTGACGAGTATCACGTGGAACACTTGTAAAACCGATGTGTTCAGATTTAGCTCGTTTCGGTCTGAAACAGCTTGTTTCGTTGTATTAAGCACGAATACATGCTTTTCGCGCAGTTATAAGAGAAAAAGTTTTGACGCGTATTAGAGGAACACTTGTAAAACCTTTGTGTTGTGATTTAGCTCGTTTCGGTCTAAAACAGCTTGTTTCGCTGTATTAAGCAAGAATACATGCTTTTCGCGCAGTTATAAGAGAAAAAGTTTTGACGCGTGTCACAGGGACACTTGTAAAACCGATGTGTTCAGATTTAGCTCGTTTCGGTCTAAAACAACTTGTTTCGTTGTATTAAGCACGAATACATGCTTTACGCGCAGTTTTGAAGAAAAAGTTTTGACGCCTATTAGAGAGACACTTGTAAAACCGATGTGTTATGATTTAGCTCGTTTCGGTCTAAAACAGCTTGTTTCGCTGTATTAAGGAAGAATACATGCTTTTCGCGCCGTTATAAGAGAAAAAGTTTTGACGCGTATCAGAGGAACACTTGTAAAACCGATGTGTTCAGATTTAGCTCGTTTCGGTCTAAAACAGCTTGTTTCGTTGTATTAAGCAAGAATACATGCTTTTCGCGCAGTTATAAGAGAAAAAGTTTTGACGCGTATTAGAGAGACACTTGTAAAACCGGTGTTGTGATTTAGCTCGTTTCGGTCTAAAACAGCTTGTTTCGTTGTATTAAGCAAGAATACATGCTTTTCGCGCAGTTATAAGAGAAAATGTTTTGACGAGTATTACGTGGATACTTGTAAAACCGATGTGTTCAGATTTAGCTCGTTTCGGTCAAAAACAGCTTGTTTCGTTGTATTAAGCACGAATACATGCTTTTCGCGCAGTTAAAAGAGAAAAAGTTTTGACGAGTATCACGTGGAACACTTGTAATACCGATGTGTTGTGATTTAGCTCGTTTCGGTCTAAAACAGCTTGTTTCGCTGTATTAAGCAAGAATACATGCTTTTCGCGCAGTTATAAGAGAAAAAGTTTTGACGAGTATCACGTGGAACACTTGATATACCGATGTGTTGTGATTTAGCTCGTTTCGGTCTAAAACAACTTGATTCGCTGTATTAGGCAAGAATACATGCTTTTCGCACAGTTATAAAAGAAAACGTTTTGACGCGTATCAGAGGAACACTTGTAAAACCGATGTGTTGTGATTTAGCTCATTTCGGTCTAAAACAGCTTGTTTCGCTGTATTAAGCAAGAATACATGCTTTTCGCGCAGTTATAAGAGAAAAAGTTTTGACGAGTATCACGTGGATACTTGTAAAACCGATGTGTTCAGATTTAGCTCGTTTCGGTCTAAAACAGCTTGTTTCGTTGTATTAAGCAAGAATACATGCTTTTCGCGCAGTTATAAGAGAAAAAGTTTTGACGCGTATTAGAGAGACACTTGTAAAACCGATGTGTTGTGATTTAGCTCGTTTCGGTCTAAAACAGCTTGTTTCGTTGTATTAAGCAAGAATACATGCTTTTCGCGCAGTTATACGAGAAAAAGTTTTGACGAGTATCACGTGGATACTTGTAAAACCGATGTGTTCAGATTTAGCTCGTTTCGGTCTAAAACAGCTTGTTTCGTTGTATTAAGCACGAATACATGCTTTTCGCGCAGTTAAAAGAGAAAAAGTTTTGACGAGTATCACGTGGAACACTTGTAATACCGATGTGTTGTGATTTAGCTCGTTTCGGTCTAAAACAGCTTGTTTCGTTGTATTAAGCAAGAATACATGCTTTTCGCGCAGTTATAAGAGAGAAAGTTTGGACGAGTATCACGTGGATACTTGTAAAACCGAAGTGTTCAGATTTAGCTCGTTTCGGTCTAAAACAGCTTGTTTCGTTGTATTAAGCACGAATACATGCTTTTCGCGCAGTTATAAGAGAAAACGTTTTGACGAGTATCACGTGGAACACTTGTATTACCGATGTGTTGTGATTTAGCTCGTTTCGGTCTAAAACAGCTTGTTTCGCTGTATTAAGCAAGAATACATGCTTTTCGCGCAGTTATAAGAGAAAAAGTTTTGACGCGTATCAGAGGAACACTTGTAAAACCGATGTGTTGTGATTTAGCTCATTTCGGTCTAAAACAGCTTGTTTCGCTGTATTAAGCAGAAATACATGCTTTTCGCGCAGTGATAAGAGAAAAAGCTTTAAAGGCGTGTCACAGGGACACTTGTAAAACCGATGTGTTCAGATTTACCTCGTTTCGGTCTAAAACAGCTTGTTTCGTTGGACTAAGTACGAATACATGCTTTTCGCGCAGCTATAAGAGAAAAAAGAGTTGACGCGTATCAGAGGAACACTTGTAAAACCGATGTGTTGTGATTTAGCTCGTTTCGGTCTAAAACAGCTTGTTTCGCTGTATTAAGCAAGAATACATGCTTTTCGCGCAGTTATAAGAGAAAAAAATTTGACGCGTGTCAGAGGAAAACTTGTAAAACCGATGTGTTGTGATTTAGCTCGTTTTGGTCTAAAACAGCTTGTTTCGCTGTATTAAGCAAGAATACATGCTTTTCGCACAGTTATAAAAGGAAAAGTTTTGACGCGTATCAGAGGAACACTTGTAAAACCGATGTGTTGTGATTTAGCTCATTTCGGTCTAAAACAGCTTGTTTCGCTGTATTAAGCAAGAATACATGCTTTTCGCGCAGTTATAAGAGAAAAAGTTTTGACGAGTATCACGTGGATACTTGTAAAACCGATGTGTTCAGATTTAGCTCGTTTCGGTCTAAAACAGCTTGTTTCGTTGTATTAAGCAAGAATACATGCTTTTCGCGCAGTTATAAGAGAAAAAGTTTTGACGCGTATTAGAGAGACACTTGTAAAACCGATGTGTTGTGATTTAGCTCGTTTCGGTCTAAAACAGCTTGTTTCGTTGTATTAAGCAAGAATACATGCTTTTCGCGCAGTTATACGAGAAAAAGTTTTGACGAGTATCACGTGGATACTTGTAAAACCGATGTGTTCAGATTTAGCTCGTTTCGGTCTAAAACAGCTTGTTTCGTTGTATTAAGCACGAATACATGCTTTTCGCGCAGTTAAAAGAGAAAAAGTTTTGACGAGTATCACGTGGAACACTTGTAATACCGATGTGTTGTGATTTAGCTCGTTTCGGTCTAAAACAGCTTGTTTCGCTGTATTAAGGAAGAATACATGCTTTTCGCGCCGTTATAAGAGAAAAAGTTTTGACGCGTATCAGAGGAACACTTGTAAAACCGATGTGTTGTGATTTAGCTCATTTCGGTCTAAAACAGCTTGTTTCGCTGTATTAAGCAAGAATACATGCTTTTCGCGCAGTTATAAGAGAAAAAGTTTTGACGCGTATCAGAGGAACACTTGTAAAACCGATGTGTTGTGATTTAGCTCGTTTCGGTCTAAAACAGCTTGTTTCGCTGTATTAAGCAAGAATACATGCTTTTCGCGCATTTATAAGAGAAAAAGTTTTGACGCGTATCAGAGGAACACTTGTAAAACCGATGTGTTCAGATTTAGCTCGTTTCGGTCTAAAACAACTTGTTTCGTTGTATTAAGCACGAATACATGCTTTACGCGCAGTTATAGAAGAAAAAGTTTTGACGCCTATTAGAGAGACACTTGTAAAACCGATGTGTTATGATTTAGCTCGTTTCGGTCTAAAACAGCTTGTTTCGTTGTATTAAGCAAGAATACATGCTTTTCGCGCAGTTATTAGAGAGAAAGGTTTGACGAGTATCACGTGGATACTTGTAAAACCGATGTGTTCAGATTTAGCTCGTTTTGGTCTAAAACAGCTTGTTTCGTTGTATTAAGCAAGAATACATGCTTTACGCGCAGTTATAGAAGAAAAAGTTTTGACGCGTATCAGAGAGACACTTGTAAAACCGATGTGTTGTGATTTAGCTCGTTTCGGTCAAAAACAGCTTGTTTCGTTGTATTAAGCAAGAATACATGCTTTTCGCGCAGTTATAAGAGAAAAAGTTTTGACGAGTATCACGTGGATACTTGTAAAACCGAAGTGTTCAGATTTAGCTCGTTTCGGTCTAAAACAGCTTGTTTCGTTGTATTAAGCACGAATACATGCTTTTCGCGCAGTTAAAAGAGAAAAAGTTTTGACGAGTATCACGTGGAACACTTGTAATACCGATGTGTTGTGATTTAGCTCGTTTCGGTCTAAAACAGCTTGTTTCGTTGTATTAAGCAAGAATACATACTTTTCGCGCAGTTATAAGAGAGAAAGTTTGGACGAGTATCACGTGGATACTTGTAAAACCGATGTGTTCAGATTTAGCTCGTTTTGGTCTAAAACAGCTTGTTTCGTTGTATTAAGCAAGAATACATGCTTTACGCGCAGTTATAGAAGAAAAAGTTTTGACGCGTATCAGAGAGACACTTGTAAAACCGATGTGTTGTGATTTAGCTCGTTTCGGTCAAAAACAGCTTGTTTCGTTGTATTAAGCAAGAATACATGCTTTTCGCGCAGTTATAAGAGAAAAAGTTTTGACGAGTATCACGTGGATACTTGTAAAACCGAAGTGTTCAGATTTAGCTCGTTTCGGTCTAAAACAGCTTGTTTCGTTGTATTAAGCACGAATACATGCTTTTCGCGCAGTTATAAGAGAAAACGTTTTGACGAGTATCACGTGGAACACTTGTAATACCGATGTGTTGTGATTTAGCTCGTTTCGGTCTAAAACAGCTTGTTTCGCTGTATTAAGCAAGAATACATGCTTTTCGCGCAGTTATAAGAGAAAAAGTTTTGACGCGTATCAGAGGAACACTTGTAAAACCGATGTGTTGTGATTTAGCTCATTTCGGTCTAAAACAGCTTGTTTCGCTGTATTAAGCAGAAATACATGCTTTTCGCGCAGTGATAAGAGAAAAAGCTTTAAAGGCGTGTCACAGGGACACTTGTAAAACCGATGTGTTCAGATTTACCTCGTTTCGGTCTAAAACAGCTTGTTTCGTTGGACTAAGTACGAATACATGCTTTTCGCGCAGCTATAAGAGAAAAAAGAGTTGACGCGTATCAGAGGAACACTTGTAAAACCGATGTGTTGTGATTTAGCTCGTTTCGGTCTAAAACAGCTTGTTTCGCTGTATTAAGCAAGAATACATGCTTTTCGCGCAGTTATAAGAGAAAAAAATTTGACGCGTGTCAGAGGAAAACTTGTAAAACCGATGTGTTGTGATTTAGCTCGTTTTGGTCTAAAACAGCTTGTTTCGCTGTATTAAGCAAGAATACATGCTTTTGCGCAGTTATAAGAGAAAAAGTTTTGACGCGTATTAGAGAGACACTTGTAAAACCGATGTGTTGTGATTTAGCTCTTTTCGGTCTAAAATAGCTTGTTTCGTTTTATTATGCACGAATACACGCTTTTCGCGCAGTTATAAGAGAAAAAGTTTTGACGAGTATCACGTGGAACACTTGTAATACCGATGTGTTGTGATTTAGCTCGTTTCGGTCTAAAACAGCTTGATTCGCTGTATTAAGCAAGAATACATGCTTTTCGCGCAGTTATAAAAGAAAAAGTTTTGACGCGTATCAGAGGAACACTTGTAAAACCGATGTGTTGTGATTTAGCTCATTTCGGTCTAAAACAGCTTGTTTCGCTGTATTAAGCAAGAATACATGCTTTTCGCGCAGTTATAAGAGAAAAAGTTTTGACGAGTATCACGTGGATACTTGTAAAACCGATGTGTTCAGATTTAGCTCGTTTCGGTCTAAAACAGCTTGTTTCGTTGTATTAAGCAAGAATACATGCTTTTCGCGCAGTTATAAGAGAAAAAGTTTTGACGCGTATTAGAGAGACACTTGTAAAACCGATATGTTGTGATTTAGCTCGTTTCGGTCTAAAACAGCTTGTTTCGTTGTATTAAACAAGAATACATGCTTTTCGCGCAGTTATAAGAGAAAAAGTTTTGACGAGTATCACGTGGAACACTTGATATACCGATGTGTTGTGATTTAGCTCGTTTCGGTCTAAAACAACTTGATTCGCTGTATTAAGCAAGAATACATGCTTTTCGCACAGTTATAAAAGGAAAAGTTTTGACGCGTATCAGAGGAACACTTGTAAAACCGATGTGTTGTGATTTAGCTCATTTCGGTCTAAAACAGCTTGTTTCGCTGTATTAAGCAAGAATACATGCTTTTCGCGCAGTTATAAGAGAAAAAGTTTTGACGAGTATCACGTGGATACTTGTAAAACCGATGTGTTCAGATTTAGCTCGTTTCGGTCTAAAACAGCTTGTTTCGTTGTATTAAGCAAGAATACATGCTTTTCGCGCAGTTATAAGAGAAAAAGTTTTGACGCGTATTAGAGAGACACTTGTAAAACCGATGTGTTGTGATTTAGCTCGTTTCGGTCTAAAACAGCTTGTTTCGTTGTATTAAGCAAGAATACATGCTTTTCGCGCAGTTATACGAGAAAAAGTTTTGACGAGTATCACGTGGATACTTGTAAAACCGATGTGTTCAGATTTAGCTCGTTTCGGTCTAAAACAGCTTGTTTCGTTGTATTAAGCACGAATACATGCTTTTCGCGCAGTTAAAAGAGAAAAAGTTTTGACGAGTATCACGTGGAACACTTGTAATACCGATGTGTTGTGATTTAGCTCGTTTCGGTCTAAAACAGCTTGTTTCGCTGTATTAAGGAAGAATACATGCTTTTCGCGCCGTTATAAGAGAAAAAGTTTTGACGCGTATCAGAGGAACACTTGTAAAACCGATGTGTTGTGATTTAGCTCATTTCGGTCTAAAACAGCTTGTTTCGCTGTATTAAGCAAGAATACATGCTTTTCGCGCAGTTATAAGAGAAAAAGTTTTGACGCGTATCAGAGGAACACTTGTAAAACCGATGTGTTGTGATTTAGCTCGTTTCGGTCTAAAACAGCTTGTTTCGCTGTATTAAGCAAGAATACATGCTTTTCGCGCATTTATAAGAGAAAAAGTTTTGACGCGTATCAGAGGAACACTTGTAAAACCGATGTGTTCAGATTTAGCTCGTTTCGGTCTAAAACAACTTGTTTCGTTGTATTAAGCACGAATACATGCTTTACGCGCAGTTATAGAAGAAAAAGTTTTGACGCCTATTAGAGAGACACTTGTAAAACCGATGTGTTATGATTTAGCTCGTTTCGGTCTAAAACAGCTTGTTTCGTTGTATTAAGCAAGAATACATGCTTTTCGCGCAGTTATAAGAGAGAAAGGTTTGACGAGTATCACGTGGATACTTGTAAAACCGATGTGTTCAGATTTAGCTCGTTTTGGTCTAAAACAGCTTGTTTCGTTGTATTAAGCAAGAATACATGCTTTACGCGCAGTTATAGAAGAAAAAGTTTTGACGCGTATCAGAGAGACACTTGTAAAACCGATGTGTTGTGATTTAGCTCGTTTCGGTCAAAAACAGCTTGTTTCGTTGTATTAAGCAAGAATACATGCTTTTCGCGCAGTTATAAGAGAAAAAGTTTTGACGAGTATCACGTGGATACTTGTAAAACCGAAGTGTTCAGATTTAGCTCGTTTCGGTCTAAAACAGCTTGTTTCGTTGTATTAAGCACGAATACATGCTTTTCGCGCAGTTATAAGAGAAAACGTTTTGACGAGTATCACGTGGAACACTTGTAATACCGATGTGTTGTGATTTAGCTCGTTTCGGTCTAAAACAGCTTGTTTCGCTGTATTAAGCAAGAATACATGCTTTTCGCGCAGTTATAAGAGAAAAAGTTTTGACGCGTATCAGAGGAACACTTGTTAAACCGATGTGTTGTGATTTAGCTCATTTTGGTCTAAAACAGCTTGTTTCGCTGTATTAAGCAGAAATACATGCTTTTCGCGCAGTGATAAGAGAAAAAGCTTTAAAGGCGTGTCACAGGGACACTTGTAAAACCGATGTGTTCAGATTTACCTCGTTTCGGTCTAAAACAGCTTGTTTCGTTGGACTAAGTACGAATACATGCTTTTCGCGCAGCTATAAGAGAAAAAAGAGTTGACGCGTATCAGAGGAACACTTGTAAAACCGATGTGTCGTGATTTAGCTCGTTTCGGTCTAAAACAGCTTGTTTCGCTGTATTAAGCAAGAATACATGCTTTTCGCGCAGTTATAAGAGAAAAAAATTTGACGCGTGTCAGAGGAAAACTTGTAAAACCGATGTGTTGTGATTTAGCTCGTTTTGGTCTAAAACAGCTTGTTTCGCTGTATTAAGCAAGAATACATGCTTTTGCGCAGTTATAAGAGAAAAAGTTTTGACGCGTATTAGAGAGACACTTGTAAAACCGATGTGTTGTGATTTAGCTCTTTTCGGTCTAAAACAGCTTGTTTCGTTGTATTAAGCAAGAATACATGCTTTTCGCGCAGTTATAAGAGAAAAAGTTTTGACGAGTATCACGTGGATACTTGTAAAACCGATTTGTTCAGATTTAGCTCGTTTCGGTCTAAAACAGCTTGTTTCGTTTTATTATGCACGAATACACGCTTTTCGCGCAGTTATAAGAGAAAAAGTTTTGACGAGTATCACGTGGAACACTTGTAATACCGATGTGTTGTGATTTAGCTCGTTTCGGTCTAAAACAGCTTGATTCGCTGTATTAGGCAAGAATACATGCTTTTCGCGCAGTTATAAAAGAAAAAGTTTTGACGCGTATCAGAGGAACACTTGTAAAACCGATGTGTTGTGATTTAGCTCATTTCGGTCTAAAACAGCTTGTTTCGCTGTATTAAGCAAGAATACATGCTTTTCGCGCAGTTATAAGAGAAAAAGTTTTGACGAGTATCACGTGGATACTTGTAAAACCGATGTGTTCAGATTTAGCTCGTTTCGGTCTAAAACAGCTTGTTTCGTTGTATTAAGCAAGAATACATGCTTTTCGCGCAGTTATAAGAGAAAAAGTTTTGACGCGTATTAGAGAGACACTTGTAAAACCGATATGTTGTGATTTAGCTCGTTTAGGTCTAAAACAGCTTGTTTCGTTGTATTAAGCAAGAATACATGCTTTTCGCGCAGTTATAAGAGAAAAAGTTTTGACGAGTATCACGTGGAACACTTGATATACCGATGTGTTGTGATTTAGCTCGTTACGGTCTAAAACAACTTGATTCGCTGTATTAAGCAAGAATACATGCTTTTCGCACAGTTATAAAAGAAAAAGTTTTGACGCGTATCAGAGGAACACTTGTAAAACCGATGTGTTGTGATTTAGCTCATTTCGGTCTAAAACAGCTTGTTTCGCTGTATTAAGCAAGAATACATGCTTTTCGCGCAGTTATAAGAGAAAAAGTTTTGACGAGTATCACGTGGATACTTGTAAAACCGATGTGTTCAGATTTGGCTCGTTTCGGTCTAAAACAGCTTGTTTCGTTGTATTAAGCAAGAATACATGCTTTTCGCGCAGTTATAAGAGAAAAAGTTTTGACGCGTATTAGAGAGACACTTGTAAAACCGATGTGTTGTGATTTAGCTCGTTTCGGTCTAAAACAGCTTGTTTCGTTGTATTAAGCAATACATGCTTTTCGCGCAGTTATACGAGAAAAAGTTTTGACGAGTATCACGTGGATACTTGTAAAACCGATGTGTTCAGATTTAGCTCGTTTCGGTCTAAAACAGCTTGTTTCGTTGTATTAAGCACGAATACATGCTTTTCGCGCAGTTAAAAGAGAAAAAGTTTTGACGAGTATCACGTGGAACACTTGTAATACCGATGTGTTGTGATTTAGCTCGTTTCGGTCTAAAACAGCTTGTTTCGCTGTATTAAGGAAGAATACATGCTTTTCGCGCCGTTATAAGAGAAAAAGTTTTGACGCGTATCAGAGGAACACTTGTAAAACCGATGTGTTGTGATTTAGGTCATTTCGGTCTAAAACAGCTTGCTTCGCTGTATTAAGCAAGAATACATGCTTTTCGCGCAGTTATAAGAGAAAAAGTTTTGACGCGTATCAGAGGAACACTTGTAAAACCGATGTGTTGTGATTTAGCTCGTTTCGGTCTAAAACAGCTTGTTTCGCTGTATTAAGCAAGAATACATGCTTTTCGCGCATTTATAAGAGAAAAAGTTTTGACGCGTATCAGAGGAACACTTGTAAAACCGATGTGTTCAGATTTAGCTCGTTTCGGTCTAAAACAACTTGTTTCGTTGTATTAAGCACGAATACATGCTTTACGCGCAGTTATAGAAGAAAAAGTTTTGACGCCTATTAGAGAGACACTTGTAAAACCGATGTGTTATGATTTAGCTCGTTTCGGTCTAAAACAGCTTGTTTCGTTGTATTAAGCAAGAATACATGCTTTTCGCGCAGTTATAAGAGAGAAAGGTTTGACGAGTATCACGTGGATACTTGTAAAACCGATGTGTTCAGATTTAGCTCGTTTTGGTCTAAAACAGCTTGTTTCGTTGTATTAAGCAAGAATACATGCTTTACGCGCAGTTATAGAAGAAAAAGTTTTGACGCGTATCAGAGAGACACTTGTAAAACCGATGTGTTGTGATTTAGCTCGTTTCGGTCAAAAACAGCTTGTTTCGTTGTATTAAGCAAGAATACATGCTTTTCGCGCAGTTATAAGAGAAAAAGTTTTGACGAGTATCACGTGGATACTTGTAAAACCGAAGTGTTCAGATTTAGCTCATTTCGGTCTAAAACAGCTTGTTTCGTTGTATTAAGCACGAATACATGCTTTTCGCGCAGTTATAAGAGAAAACGTTTTGACGAGTATCACGTGGAACACTTGTAATACCGATGTGTTGTGATTTAGCTCGTTTCGGTCTAAAACAGCTTGTTTCGCTGTATTAAGCAAGAATACATGCTTTTCGCGCAGTTATAAGAGAAAAAGTTTTGACGCGTATCAGAGGAACACTTGTTAAACCGATGTGTTGTGATTTAGCTCATTTTGGTCTAAAACAGCTTGTTTCGCTGTATTAAGCAGAAATACATGCTTTTCGCGCAGTGATAAGAGAAAAAGCTTTAAAGGCGTGTCACAGGGACACTTGTAAAACCGATGTGTTCAGATTTACCTCGTTTCGGTCTAAAACAGCTTGTTTCGTTGGACTAAGTACGAATACATGCTTTTCGCGCAGCTATAAGAGAAAAAAGAGTTGACGCGTATCAGAGGAACACTTGTAAAACCGATGTGTCGTGATTTAGCTCGTTTCGGTCTAAAACAGCTTGTTTCGCTGTATTAAGCAAGAATACATGCTTTTCGCGCAGTTATAAGAGAAAAAAATTTGACGCGTGTCAGAGGAAAACTTGTAAAACCGATGTGTTGTGATTTAGCTCGTTTTGGTCTAAAACAGCTTGTTTCGCTGTATTAAGCAAGAATACATGCTTTTGCGCAGTTATAAGAGAAAAAGTTTTGACGCGTATTAGAGAGACACTTGTAAAACCGATGTGTTGTGATTTAGCTCTTTTCGGTCTAAAACAGCTTGTTTCGTTGTATTAAGCAAGAATACATGCTTTTCGCGCAGTTATAAGAGAAAAAGTTTTGACGAGTATCACGTGGATACTTGTAAAACCGATTTGTTCAGATTTAGCTCGTTTCGGTCTAAAACAGCTTGTTTCGTTTTATTATGCACGAATACACGCTTTTCGCGCAGTTATAAGAGAAAAAGTTTTGACGAGTATCACGTGGAACACTTGTAATACCGATGTGTTGTGATTTAGCTCGTTTCGGTCTAAAACAGCTTGATTCGCTGTATTAGGCAAGAATACATGCTTTTCGCGCAGTTATAAAAGAAAAAGTTTTGACGCGTATCAGAGGAACACTTGTAAAACCGATGTGTTGTGATTTAGCTCATTTCGGTCTAAAACAGCTTGTTTCGCTGTATTAAGCAAGAATACATGCTTTTCGCGCAGTTATAAGAGAAAAAGTTTTGACGAGTATCACGTGGATACTTGTAAAACCGATGTGTTCAGATTTAGCTCGTTTCGGTCTAAAACAGCTTGTTTCGTTGTATTAAGCAAGAATACATGCTTTTCGCGCAGTTATAAGAGAAAAAGTTTTGACGCGTATTAGAGAGACACTTGTAAAACCGATATGTTGTGATTTAGCTCGTTTAGGTCTAAAACAGCTTGTTTCGTTGTATTAAGCAAGAATACATGCTTTTCGCGCAGTTATAAGAGAAAAAGTTTTGACGAGTATCACGTGGAACACTTGATATACCGATGTGTTGTGATTTAGCTCGTTTCGGTCTAAAACAACTTGATTCGCTGTATTAAGCAAGAATACATGCTTTTCGCACAGTTATAAAAGAAAAAGTTTTGACGCGTATCAGAGGAACACTTGTAAAACCGATGTGTTGTGATTTAGCTCATTTCGGTCTAAAACAGCTTGTTTCGCTGTATTAAGCAAGAATACATGCTTTTCGCGCAGTTATAAGAGAAAAAGTTTTGACGAGTATCACGTGGATACTTGTAAAACCGATGTGTTCAGATTTGGCTCGTTTCGGTCTAAAACAGCTTGTTTCGTTGTATTAAGCAAGAATACATGCTTTTCGCGCAGTTATAAGAGAAAAAGTTTTGACGCGTATTAGAGAGACACTTGTAAAACCGATGTGTTGTGATTTAGCTCGTTTCGGTCTAAAACAGCTTGTTTCGTTGTATTAAGCAAGAATACATGCTTTTCGCGCAGTTATACGAGAAAAAGTTTTGACGAGTATCACGTGGATACTTGTAAAACCGATGTGTTCAGATTTAGCTCGTTTCGGTCTAAAACAGCTTGTTTCGTTGTATTAAGCACGAATACATGCTTTTCGCGCAGTTAAAAGAGAAAAAGTTTTGACGAGTATCACGTGGAACACTTGTAATACCGATGTGTTGTGATTTAGCTCGTTTCGGTCTAAAACAGCTTGTTTCGCTGTATTAAGGAAGAATACATGCTTTTCGCGCCGTTATAAGAGAAAAAGTTTTGACGCGTATCAGAGGAACACTTGTAAAACCGATGTGTTGTGATTTAGCTCATTTCGGTCTAAAACAGCTTGTTTCGCTGTATTAAGCAAGAATACATGCTTTTCGCGCAGTTAAAAGAGAAAAAGTTTTGACGCGTATCAGAGGAACACTTGTAAAACCGATGTGTTGTGATTTAGCTCGTTTCGGTCTAAAACAGCTTGTTTCGCTGTATTAAGCAAGAATACATGCTTTTCGCGCATTTATAAGAGAAAAAGTTTTGACGCGTATCAGAGGAACACTTGTAAAACCGATGTGTTGTGATTTAGCTCGTTTCGGTCTAAAACAGCTTGTTTCGCTGTATTAAGCAAGAATACATGCTTTTCGCGCAGTTATAAGAGAAAAAGTTTTGACGCGTATCAGAGGAACACTTGTAAAACCGATGTGTTCAGATTTAGCTCGTTTCGGTCTAAAACAGCTTGTTTCGTTGTATTAAGCACGAATACATGCTTTACGCGCAGTTATAGAAGAAAAAGTTTTGACGCGTATCAGAGACACTTGTAAAACCGATGTGTTGTGATTTAGCTCGTTTCGGTCTAAAACAGCTTGTTTCGTTGTATTAAGCAAGAGAACATGCTTTTCGCGCAGTTATAAGAGAAAAAGTTGACGAGTATCACGTGGATACTTGTAAAACCGATGTGTTCAGATTTAGCTCGTTTCGGTCTAAAACAGCTTGTTTCGTTGTAATAAGCACGAATACATGCTTTTCGCGCAGTTATAAGAGAAAAAGTTTTGACGAGTATTACGTGGAACACTTGTAAAACCGATGTGTTCAGATTTAGCTCGTTTCGGTCTGAAACAGCTTGTTTCGTTGTATTAAGCACGAATACATGCTTTTCGCGCAGTTATAAGAGAAAAAGTTTAGACGCGTAGCAGAGGAACACTTGTAAAACTGATGTGTTGTGATTTAGCTCGTTTCGGTGTAAAACAGCTTGTTTCGTAGTATTAAGCAAGAATACATGCTTTTCGCGCAGTTATAAGAGAAAAAGTTTTGACGCGTATTAGAGGAACACTTGTAAAACCTTTGTGTTGTGATTTAGCTCGTTTCGGTCTAAAACAGCTTGTTTCGCTGTATTAAGCAAGAATACATGCTTTTCGCGCAGTTATAAGAGAAAAAGTTTTGACGCCTGTCACAGGGACACTTGTAAAACCGATGTGTTCAGATTTAGCTCGTTTCGGTCTAAAACAACTTGTTTCGTTGTATTAAGCACGAATACATGCTTTACGCGCAGTTATAGAAGAAAAAGTTTTGACGCCTATTAGAGCGACACTTGTAAAACCGATGTGTTATGATTTAGCTCGTTTCGGTCTAAAACAGCTTGTTTCGTTGTATTAAGCAAGAATACATGCTTTTCGCGCAGTTATAAGAGAGAAAGTTTTGACGAGTATTACGTGGATACTTGTAAAACTGATGTGTTCAGATTTAGCTCGTTTTGGTCTAAAACAGCTTGTTTCGTTGTATTAAGCAAGAATACATGCTTTACGCGCAGTTATAGAAGAAAAAGTTTTGACGCGTATCAGAGAGACACTTGTAAAACCGATGTGTTGTGATTTAGCTCGTTTCGGTCAAAAACAGCTTGTTTCGTTGTATTAAGCAAGAATACATGCTTTTCGCGCAGTTATAAGAGAAAACGTTTTGACGAGTATCACGTGGAACACTTGTAATACCGATGTGTTCAGATTTACCTCGTTTCGGTCTAAAACAGCTTGTTTCGTTGGACTAAGTACGAATACATGCTTTTCGCGCAGCTATAAGAGAAAAAAGAGTTGACGCGTATCAGAGGAACACTTGTAAAACCGATGTGTTGTGATTTAGCTCGTTTCGGTCTAAAACAGCTTGTTTCGCTGTATTAAGCAAGAATACATGCTTTTCGCGGAGTTATAAGAGAAAAAGTTTTGACGCGTATTAGAGAGACACTTGTAAAACCGATATGTTGTGATTTAGCTCGTTTCGGTCTAAAACAGCTTGTTTCGTTGTATTAAACAAGAATACATGCTTTTCGCGCAGTTATAAGAGAAAAAGTTTTGACGAGTATCACGTGGAACACTTGATATACCGATGTGTTGTGATTTAGCTCGTTTCGGTCTAAAACAACTTGATTCGCTGTATTAAGCAAGAATACATGCTTTTCGCACAGTTATAAAAGGAAAAGTTTTGACGCGTATCAGAGGAACACTTGTAAAACCGATGTGTTGTGATTTAGCTCATTTCGGTCTAAAACAGCTTGTTTCGCTGTATTAAGCAAGAATACATGCTTTTCGCGCAGTTATAAGAGAAAAAGTTTTGACGAGTATCACGTGGATACTTGTAAAACCGATGTGTTCAGATTTAGCTCGTTTCGGTCTAAAACAGCTTGTTTCGTTGTATTAAGCAAGAATACATGCTTTTCGCGCAGTTATAAGAGAAAAAGTTTTGACGCGTATTAGAGAGACACTTGTAAAACCGATGTGTTGTGATTTAGCTCGTTTCGGTCTAAAACAGCTTGTTTCGTTGTATTAAGCAAGAATACATGCTTTTCGCGCAGTTATACGAGAAAAAGTTTTGACGAGTATCACGTGGATACTTGTAAAACCGATGTGTTCAGATTTAGCTCGTTTCGGTCTAAAACAGCTTGTTTCGTTGTATTAAGCACGAATACATGCTTTTCGCGCAGTTAAAAGAGAAAAAGTTTTGACGAGTATCACGTGGAACACTTGTAATACCGATGTGTTGTGATTTAGCTCGTTTCGGTCTAAAACAGCTTGTTTCGCTGTATTAAGGAAGAATACATGCTTTTCGCGCCGTTATAAGAGAAAAAGTTTTGACGCGTATCAGAGGAACACTTGTAAAACCGATGTGTTGTGATTTAGCTCATTTCGGTCTAAAACAGCTTGTTTCGCTGTATTAAGCAAGAATACATGCTTTTCGCGCAGTTATAAGAGAAAAAGTTTTGACGCGTATCAGAGGAACACTTGTAAAACCGATGTGTTGTGATTTAGCTCGTTTCGGTCTAAAACAGCTTGTTTCGCTGTATTAAGCAAGAATACATGCTTTTCGCGCATTTATAAGAGAAAAAGTTTTGACGCGTATCAGAGGAACACTTGTAAAACCGATGTGTTCAGATTTAGCTCGTTTCGGTCTAAAACAACTTGTTTCGTTGTATTAAGCACGAATACATGCTTTACGCGCAGTTATAGAAGAAAAAGTTTTGACGCCTATTAGAGAGACACTTGTAAAACCGATGTGTTATGATTTAGCTCGTTTCGGTCTAAAACAGCTTGTTTCGTTGTATTAAGCAAGAATACATGCTTTTCGCGCAGTTATAAGAGAGAAAGGTTTGACGAGTATCACGTGGATACTTGTAAAACCGATGTGTTCAGATTTAGCTCGTTTTGGTCTAAAACAGCTTGTTTCGTTGTATTAAGCAAGAATACATGCTTTACGCGCAGTTATAGAAGAAAAAGTTTTGACGCGTATCAGAGAGACACTTGTAAAACCGATGTGTTGTGATTTAGCTCGTTTCGGTCAAAAACAGCTTGTTTCGTTGTATTAAGCAAGAATACATGCTTTTCGCGCAGTTATAAGAGAAAAAGTTTTGACGAGTATCACGTGGATACTTGTAAAACCGAAGTGTTCAGATTTAGCTCGTTTCGGTCTAAAACAGCTTGTTTCGTTGTATTAAGCACGAATACATGCTTTTCGCGCAGTTATAAGAGAAAACGTTTTGACGAGTATCACGTGGAACACTTGTAATACCGATGTGTTGTGATTTAGCTCGTTTCGGTCTAAAACAGCTTGTTTCGCTGTATTAAGCAAGAATACATGCTTTTCGCGCAGTTATAAGAGAAAAAGTTTTGACGCGTATCAGAGGAACACTTGTTAAACCGATGTGTTGTGATTTAGCTCATTTTGGTCTAAAACAGCTTGTTTCGCTGTATTAAGCAGAAATACATGCTTTTCGCGCAGTGATAAGAGAAAAAGCTTTAAAGGCGTGTCACAGGGACACTTGTAAAACCGATGTGTTCAGATTTACCTCGTTTCGGTCTAAAACAGCTTGTTTCGTTGGACTAAGTACGAATACATGCTTTTCGCGCAGCTACAAGAGAAAAAAGAGTTGACGCGTATCAGAGGAACACTTGTAAAACCGATGTGTCGTGATTTAGCTCGTTTCGGTCTAAAACAGCTTGTTTCGCTGTATTAAGCAAGAATACATGCTTTTCGCGCAGTTATAAGAGAAAAAAATTTGACGCGTGTCAGAGGAAAACTTGTAAAACCGATGTGTTGTGATTTAGCTCGTTTTGGTCTAAAACAGCTTGTTTCGCTGTATTAAGCAAGAATACATGCTTTTGCGCAGTTATAAGAGAAAAAGTTTTGACGCGTATTAGAGAGACACTTGTAAAACCGATGTGTTGTGATTTAGCTCTTTTCGGTCTAAAACAGCTTGTTTCGTTGTATTAAGCAAGAATACATGCTTTTCGCGCAGTTATAAGAGAAAAAGTTTTGACGAGTATCACGTGGATACTTGTAAAACCGATTTGTTCAGATTTAGCTCGTTTCGGTCTAAAACAGCTTGTTTCGTTTTATTATGCACGAATACACGCTTTTCGCGCAGTTATAAGAGAAAAAGTTTTGACGAGTATCACGTGGAACACTTGTAATACCGATGTGTTGTGATTTAGCTCGTTTCGGTCTAAAACAGCTTGATTCGCTGTATTAGGCAAGAATACATGCTTTTCGCGCAGTTATAAAAGAAAAAGTTTTGACGCGTATCAGAGGAACACTTGTAAAACCGATGTGTTGTGATTTAGCTCATTTCGGTCTAAAACAGCTTGTTTCGCTGTATTAAGCAAGAATACATGCTTTTCGCGCAGTTATAAGAGAAAAAGTTTTGACGAGTATCACGTGGATACTTGTAAAACCGATGTGTTCAGATTTAGCTCGTTTCGGCCTAAAACAGCTTGTTTCGTTGTATTAAGCAAGAATACATGCTTTTCGCGCAGTTATAAGAGAAAAAGTTTTGACGCGTATTAGAGAGACACTTGTAAAACCGATATGTTGTGATTTAGCTCGTTTAGGTCTAAAACAGCTTGTTTCGTTGTATTAAGCAAGAATACATGCTTTTCGCGCAGTTATAAGAGAAAAAGTTTTGACGAGTATCACGTGGAACACTTGATATACCGATGTGTTGTGATTTAGCTCGTTTCGGTCTAAAACAACTTGATTCGCTGTATTAAGCAAGAATACATGCTTTTCGCACAGTTATAAAAGAAAAAGTTTTGACGCGTATCAGAGGAACACTTGTAAAACCGATGTGTTGTGATTTAGCTCATTTCGGTCTAAAACAGCTTGTTTCGCTGTATTAAGCAAGAATACATGCTTTTCGCGCAGTTATAAGAGAAAAAGTTTTGACGAGTATCACGTGGATACTTGTAAAACCGATGTGTTCAGATTTGGCTCGTTTCGGTCTAAAACAGCTTGTTTCGTTGTATTAAGCAAGAATACATGCTTTTCGCGCAGTTATAAGAGAAAAAGTTTTGACGCGTATTAGAGAGACACTTGTAAAACCGATGTGTTGTGATTTAGCTCGTTTCGGTCTAAAACAGCTTGTTTCGTTGTATTAAGCAAGAATACATGCTTTTCGGGCAGTTATACGAGAAAAAGTTTTGACGAGTATCACGTGGATACTTGTAAAACCGATGTGTTCAGATTTAGCTCGTTTCGGTCTAAAACAGCTTGTTTCGTTGTATTAAGCACGAATACATGCTTTTCGCGCAGTTAAAAGAGAAAAAGTTTTGACGAGTATCACGTGGAACACTTGTAATACCGATGTGTTGTGATTTAGCTCGTTTCGGTCTAAAACAGCTTGTTTCGCTGTATTAAGGAAGAATACATGCTTTTCGCGCCGTTATAAGAGAAAAAGTTTTGACGCGTATCAGAGGAACACTTGTAAAACCGATGTGTTGTGATTTAGCTCATTTCGGTCTAAAACAGCTTGTTTCGCTGTATTAAGCAAGAATACATGCTTTTCGCGCAGTTAAAAGAGAAAAAGTTTTGACGCGTATCAGAGGAACACTTGTAAAACCGATGTGTTGTGATTTAGCTCGTTTCGGTCTAAAACAGCTTGTTTCGCTGTATTAAGCAAGAATACATGCTTTTCGCGCATTTATAAGAGAAAAAGTTTTGACGCGTATCAGAGGAACACTTGTAAAACCGATGTGTTGTGATTTAGCTCGTTTCGGTCTAAAACAGCTTGTTTCGCTGTATTAAGCAAGAATACATGCTTTTCGCGCAGTTATAAGAGAAAAAGTTTTGACGCGTATCAGAGGAACACTTGTAAAACCGATGTGTTCAGATTTAGCTCGTTTCGGTCTAAAACAGCTTGTTTCGTTGTATTAAGCACGAATACATGCTTTACGCGCAGTTATAGAAGAAAAAGTTTTGACGCGTATCAGAGACACTTGTAAAACCGATGTGTTGTGATTTAGCTCGTTTCGGTCTAAAACAGCTTGTTTCGTTGTATTAAGCAAGAGAACATGCTTTTCGCGCAGTTATAAGAGAAAAAGTTGACGAGTATCACGTGGATACTTGTAAAACCGATGTGTTCAGATTTAGCTCGTTTCGGTCTAAAACAGCTTGTTTCGTTGTAATAAGCACGAATACATGCTTTTCGCGCAGTTATAAGAGAAAAAGTTTTGACGAGTATTACGTGGAACACTTGTAAAACCGATGTGTTCAGATTTAGCTCGTTTCGGTCTGAAACAGCTTGTTTCGTTGTATTAAGCACGAATACATGCTTTTCGCGCAGTTATAAGAGAAAAAGTTTAGACGCGTAGCAGAGGAACACTTGTAAAACTGATGTGTTGTGATTTAGCTCGTTTCGGTGTAAAACAGCTTGTTTCGTAGTATTAAGCAAGAATACATGCTTTTCGCGCAGTTATAAGAGAAAAAGTTTTGACGCGTATTAGAGGAACACTTGTAAAACCTTTGTGTTGTGATTTAGCTCGTTTCGGTCTAAAACAGCTTGTTTCGCTGTATTAAGCAAGAATACATGCTTTTCGCGCAGTTATAAGAGAAAAAGTTTTGACGCCTGTCACAGGGACACTTGTAAAACCGATGTGTTCAGATTTAGCTCGTTTCGGTCTAAAACAACTTGTTTCGTTGTATTAAGCACGAATACATGCTTTACGCGCAGTTATAGAAGAAAAAGTTTTGACGCCTATTAGAGCGACACTTGTAAAACCGATGTGTTATGATTTAGCTCGTTTCGGTCTAAAACAGCTTGTTTCGTTGTATTAAGCAAGAATACATGCTTTTCGCGCAGTTATAAGAGAGAAAGTTTTGACGAGTATCACGTGGATACTTGTAAAACTGATGTGTTCAGATTTAGCTCGTTTTGGTCTAAAACAGCTTGTTTCGTTGTATTAAGCAAGAATACATGCTTTACGCGCAGTTATAGAAGAAAAAGTTTTGACGCGTATCAGAGAGACACTTGTAAAACCGATGTGTTGTGATTTAGCTCGTTTCGGTCAAAAACAGCTTGTTTCGTTGTATTAAGCAAGAATACATGCTTTTCGCGCAGTTATAAGAGAAAACGTTTTGACGAGTATCACGTGGAACACTTGTAATACCGATGTGTTCAGATTTACCTCGTTTCGGTCTAAAACAGCTTGTTTCGTTGGACTAAGTACGAATACATGCTTTTCGCGCAGCTATAAGAGAAAAAAGAGTTGACGCGTATCAGAGGAACACTTGTAAAACCGATGTGTTGTGATTTAGCTCGTTTCGGTCTAAAACAGCTTGTTTCGCTGTATTAAGCAAGAATACATGCTTTTCGCGCAGTTATAAGAGAAAAAAATTTGACGCGTGTCAGAGGAAAACTTGTAAAACCGATGTGTTGTGATTTAGCTCGTTTTGGTCTAAAACAGCTTGTTTCGCTGTATTAAGAAAAAGTACATGCTTTTGCGCAGTTATAAGAGAAAAAGTTTTGACGCGTATTAGAGAGACACTTGTAAAACCGATGTGTTGTGATTTAGCTCTTTTCGGTCTAAAACAGCTTGTTTCGTTGTATTAAGCAAGAATACATGCTTTTCGCGCAGTTATAAGAGAAAAAGTTTTGACGAGTATCACGTGGATACTTGTAAAACCGATTTGTTCAGATTTAGCTCGTTTCGGTCTAAAACAGCTTGTTTCGTTTTATTATGCACGAATACACGCTTTTCGCGCAGTTATAAGAGAAAAAGTTTTGACGAGTATCACGTGGAACACTTGTAATACCGATGTGTTGTGATTTAGCTCGTTTCGGTCTAAAACAGCTTGATTCGCTGTATTAAGCAAGAATACATGCTTTTCGCGCAGTTATAAAAGAAAAAGTTTTGACGCGTATCAGAGGAACACTTGTAAAACCGATGTGTTGCGATTTAGCTCATTTCGGTCTAAAACAGCTTGTTTCGCTGTATTAAGCAAGAATACATGCTTTTCGCGCAGTTATAAGAGAAAAAGTTTTGACGAGTATCACGTGGATACTTGCAAAACCGATGTGTTCAGATTTAGCTCGTTTCGGTCTAAAACAGCTTGTTTCGTTGTATTAAGCAAGAATACATGCTTTTCGCGCAGTTATAAGAGAAAAAGTTTTGACGCGTATTAGAGAGACACTTGTAAAACCGATATGTTGTGATTTAGCTCGTTTCGGTCTAAAACAGCTTGTTTCGTTGTATTAAGCAAGAATACATGCTTTTCGCGCAGTTATAAGAGAAAAAGTTTTGAGTATCACGTGGATACTTGTAAAACCGATGTGTTCAGATTTAGCTCGTTTCGGTCAAAAACAGCTTGTTTCGTTGTATTAAGCACGAATACATGCTTTTCGCGCAGTTAAAAGAGAAAAAGTTTTGACGAGTATCACGTGGAACATTTGTAATACCGATGTGTTGTGATTTAGCTCGTTTCGGTCTAAAACAGCTTGTTTCGCTGTATTAAGCAAGAATACATGCTTTTCGCGCCGTTATAAGAGAAAAAGTTTTGACGCGTATCAGAGGAACACTTGTAAAACCGATGTGTTGTGATTTAGCTCATTTCGGTCATAAACAGCTTGTTTCGCTGTATTAAGCAAGAATACATGCTTTTCGCGCAGTTATAAGAGAAAAAGTTTTGACGCGTATCAGAGGAACACTTGTAAAACCGATGTGTTGTGATTTAGCTCGTTTCGGTCTAAAACAGCTTGTTTCGCTGTATTAAGCAAGAATACATGCTTTTAGCGCAGTTATAAGAGAAAAAGTTTTGACGCGTATTAGAGGAACACTTGTAAAACCGATGTGTTGTGATTTAGCTCGTTTCGGTCTAAAACAACTTGTTTCGCTGTATTAAGCAAGAATACATGCTTTTCGCGCAGTTATAAGAGAAAAAGTTTTGACGCGTATCAGAGGAACACTTGTAAAACCGATGTGTTCAGATTTAGCTCGTTTCGGTCTGAAACAGCTTGTTTCGTTGTATTAAGCACGAATACACGCTTTTCGCGCAGTTATAAGAGAAAAAGTTTAGACGTGTATCAGAGGAACACTTGTAAAACCGATGTGTTGTGATTTAGCTCGTTTCGGTCTAAAACAGCTTGTTTCGTAGTATTAAGCAAGAATACATGCTTTTCGCGCAGTTATAAGAGAAAAAGTTTTGACGCGTATTAGAGGAACACTTGTAAAACCTTTGTGTTGTGATTTAGCTCGTTTCGGTCTAAAACAGCTTGTTTCGTTGTATTAAGCAAGAATACATGCTTTTCGCGCAGTTATAAGAGAAAAAGTTTTGACGAGTATCACGTGGATACTTGTAAAACCGATGTGTTCAGATTTAGCTCGTTTCGGTCAAAAACAGCTTGTTTCGTTGTATTAAGCACGAATACATGCTTTTCGCGCAGTTAAAAGAGAAAAAGTTTTGACGAGTATCACGTGGAACACTTGTAATACCGATGTGTTGTGATTTAGCTCGTTTCGGTCTAAAACAGCTTGTTTCGCTGTATTAAGCAAGAATACATGCTTTTCGCGCCGTTATAAGAGAAAAAGTTTTGACGCGTATCAGAGGAACACTTGTAAAACCGATGTGTTGTGATTTAGCTCGTTTCGGTCTAAAACAGCTTGTTTCGCTGTATTAAGCAAGAATACATGCTTTTAGCGCAGTTATAAGAGAAAAAGTTTTGACGCGTATTAAAGGAACACTTGTAATACCGATGTGTTGTGATTTGGCTCGTTTCGGTCTAAAACAGCTTGTTTTGTTGTATTAAGCAAGAATACATGCTTTTCGCGCAGTTATAAGAGAAAAAGTTTTGACGCGTATCAGAGGAACACTTGTAAAACCGATGTGTTCAGATTTAACTCTTTTCGGACTAAAACAGCTTGTTTCGTTGTATTAGGCACGAATACATGCTTTTCGCGCAGTTATAAGGGAAAAAGTTTTGACGCGTATCACATGGACACTTGGAAAACCGATGTGTTCAGATTTAGCTCGTTTTGGTCTAAAACAGCTTGTTTCGTTGTATTAAGCACGAATACATGTTTTCGCGCAGTTATAAGAGAAAAAGTTTTGACGCGTATCAGAGGAACACTTGTAAAACCGATGTGTTGTGATTTAGCTCGTTTCGGTCTAAAACAGCTTGTTTCGCTGTATTAAGCAAGAATACATTCTTTTCGCGCAGTTATAAGAGAAAAAGTTTTGCGTGTCACAGGGACACTTGTAAAACCGATGTGTTCAGATTTACCTCGTTTCGGTCTAAAACAGCTTGTTTCGTTGGACTAAGCACGAATACATGCTTTTCGCGCAGCTATAAGAGAAAAAAGAGTTGACGCGTATCAGAGGAACACTTGTAAAACCGATGTGTTGTGATTTAGCTCGGTTCGGTCTAAAACAGCTTGTTTCGCTGTATTAAGCAAGAATACATGCTTTTCGCGCAGTTATAAGAGAAAAAAATTTGACGCGTGTCAGAGGAACACTTGTAAAACCGATGTGTTGTGATTTAGCTCGTTTTGGTCTAAAACAGCTTGTTTCGCTGTATTAAGCAAGAATACATGCTTTTCGCGCAGTTATAAGAGAAAAAGTTTTGACGCGTATTAGAGAGACACTTGTAAAACCGATGTGTTGTGATTTAGCTCTTTTCGGTCTAAAACAGCTTGTTGCGTTGTATTAGCAAGAATACATCTTTTCGCGCAGTTATAAGAGAAAAAGTTTTGACGAGTATCACGTGGATACTTGTAAAACCGATTTGTTCAGATTTAGCTCGTTTCGGTCTAAAACAGCTTGTTTCGTTGTATTAAGCACGAATACATGCTTTTCGCGCAGTTATAAAAGAAAAAGTTTTGACGCGTATCAGAGGAACACTTGTAAAACCGATGTGTTGTGATTTAGCTCGTTTCGGTCAAAAACAGCTTGTTTCGTTGTATTAAGCAAGAATACATGCTTTTCGCGCAGTTATAAGAGAAAACGTTTTGACGAGTATCACGTGGAACACTTGTAATACCGATGTGTTCAGATTTACCTCGTTTCGGTCTAAAACAGCTTGTTTCGTTGGACTAAGTACGAATACATGCTTTTCGCGCAGCTATAAGAGAAAAAAGAGTTGACGCGTATCAGAGGAACACTTGTAAAACCGATGTGTTGTGATTTAGCTCGTTTCGGTCTAAAACAGCTTGTTTCGCTGTATTAAGCAAGAATACATGCTTTTCGCGCAGTTATAAGAGAAAAAAATTTGACGCGTGTCAGAGGAAAACTTGTAAAACCGATGTGTTGTGATTTAGCTCGTTTTGGTCTAAAACAGCTTGTTTCGCTGTATTAAGAAAAAGTACATGCTTTTGCGCAGTTATAAGAGAAAAAGTTTTGACGCGTATTAGAGAGACACTTGTAAAACCGATGTGTTGTGATTTAGCTCTTTTCGGTCTAAAACAGCTTGTTTCGTTGTATTAAGCAAGAATACATGCTTTTCGCGCAGTTATAAGAGAAAAAGTTTTGACGAGTATCACGTGGATACTTGTAAAACCGATTTGTTCAGATTTAGCTCGTTTCGGTCTAAAACAGCTTGTTTCGTTTTATTATGCACGAATACACGCTTTTCGCGCAGTTATAAGAGAAAAAGTTTTGACGAGTATCACGTGGAACACTTGTAATACCGATGTGTTGTGATTTAGCTCGTTTCGGTCTAAAACAGCTTGATTCGCTGTATTAAGCAAGAATACATGCTTTTCGCGCAGTTATAAAAGAAAAAGTTTTGACGCGTATCAGAGGAACACTTGTAAAACCGATGTGTTGCGATTTAGCTCATTTCGGTCTAAAACAGCTTGTTTCGCTGTATTAAGCAAGAATACATGCTTTTCGCGCAGTTATAAGAGAAAAAGTTTTGACGAGTATCACGTGGATACTTGCAAAACCGATGTGTTCAGATTTAGCTCGTTTCGGTCTAAAACAGCTTGTTTCGTTGTATTAAGCAAGAATACATGCTTTTCGCGCAGTTATAAGAGAAAAAGTTTTGACGCGTATTAGAGAGACACTTGTAAAACCGATATGTTGTGATTTAGCTCGTTTCGGTCTAAAACAGCTTGTTTCGTTGTATTAAGCAAGAATACATGCTTTTCGCGCAGTTATAAGAGAAAAAGTTTTGAGTATCACGTGGATACTTGTAAAACCGATGTGTTCAGATTTAGCTCGTTTCGGTCAAAAACAGCTTGTTTCGTTGTATTAAGCACGAATACATGCTTTTCGCGCAGTTAAAAGAGAAAAAGTTTTGACGAGTATCACGTGGAACATTTGTAATACCGATGTGTTGTGATTTAGCTCGTTTCGGTCTAAAACAGCTTGTTTCGCTGTATTAAGCAAGAATACATGCTTTTCGCGCCGTTATAAGAGAAAAAGTTTTGACGCGTATCAGAGGAACACTTGTAAAACCGATGTGTTGTGATTTAGCTCATTTCGGTCATAAACAGCTTGTTTCGCTGTATTAAGCAAGAATACATGCTTTTCGCGCAGTTATAAGAGAAAAAGTTTTGACGCGTATCAGAGGAACACTTGTAAAACCGATGTGTTGTGATTTAGCTCGTTTCGGTCTAAAACAGCTTGTTTCGCTGTATTAAGCAAGAATACATGCTTTTAGCGCAGTTATAAGAGAAAAAGTTTTGACGCGTATTAGAGGAACACTTGTAAAACCGATGTGTTGTGATTTAGCTCGTTTCGGTCTAAAACAACTTGTTTCGCTGTATTAAGCAAGAATACATGCTTTTCGCGCAGTTATAAGAGAAAAAGTTTTGACGCGTATCAGAGGAACACTTGTAAAACCGATGTGTTCAGATTTAGCTCGTTTCGGTCTGAAACAGCTTGTTTCGTTGTATTAAGCACGAATACACGCTTTTCGCGCAGTTATAAGAGAAAAAGTTTAGACGTGTATCAGAGGAACACTTGTAAAACCGATGTGTTGTGATTTAGCTCGTTTCGGTCTAAAACAGCTTGTTTCGTAGTATTAAGCAAGAATACATGCTTTTCGCGCAGTTATAAGAGAAAAAGTTTTGACGCGTATTAGAGGAACACTTGTAAAACCTTTGTGTTGTGATTTAGCTCGTTTCGGTCTAAAACAGCTTGTTTCGTTGTATTAAGCAAGAATACATGCTTTTCGCGCAGTTATAAGAGAAAAAGTTTTGACGAGTATCACGTGGATACTTGTAAAACCGATGTGTTCAGATTTAGCTCGTTTCGGTCAAAAACAGCTTGTTTCGTTGTATTAAGCACGAATACATGCTTTTCGCGCAGTTAAAAGAGAAAAAGTTTTGACGAGTATCACGTGGAACACTTGTAATACCGATGTGTTGTGATTTAGCTCGTTTCGGTCTAAAACAGCTTGTTTCGCTGTATTAAGCAAGAATACATGCTTTTCGCGCCGTTATAAGAGAAAAAGTTTTGACGCGTATCAGAGGAACACTTGTAAAACCGATGTGTTGTGATTTAGCTCGTTTCGGTCTAAAACAGCTTGTTTCGCTGTATTAAGCAAGAATACATGCTTTTAGCGCAGTTATAAGAGAAAAAGTTTTGACGCGTATTAAAGGAACACTTGTAATACCGATGTGTTGTGATTTGGCTCGTTTCGGTCTAAAACAGCTTGTTTTGTTGTATTAAGCAAGAATACATGCTTTTCGCGCAGTTATAAGAGAAAAAGTTTTGACGCGTATCAGAGGAACACTTGTAAAACCGATGTGTTCAGATTTAACTCTTTTCGGACTAAAACAGCTTGTTTCGTTGTATTAGGCACGAATACATGCTTTTCGCGCAGTTATAAGGGAAAAAGTTTTGACGCGTATCACATGGACACTTGGAAAACCGATGTGTTCAGATTTAGCTCGTTTTGGTCTAAAACAGCTTGTTTCGTTGTATTAAGCACGAATACATGTTTTCGCGCAGTTATAAGAGAAAAAGTTTTGACGCGTATCAGAGGAACACTTGTAAAACCGATGTGTTGTGATTTAGCTCGTTTCGGTCTAAAACAGCTTGTTTCGCTGTATTAAGCAAGAATACATTCTTTTCGCGCAGTTATAAGAGAAAAAGTTTTGCGTGTCACAGGGACACTTGTAAAACCGATGTGTTCAGATTTACCTCGTTTCGGTCTAAAACAGCTTGTTTCGTTGGACTAAGCACGAATACATGCTTTTCGCGCAGCTATAAGAGAAAAAAGAGTTGACGCGTATCAGAGGAACACTTGTAAAACCGATGTGTTGTGATTTAGCTCGTTTCGGTCTAAAACAGCTTGTTTCGCTGTATTAAGCAAGAATACATGCTTTTCGCGCAGTTATAAGAGAAAAAAATTTGACGCGTGTCAGAGGAACACTTGTAAAACCGATGTGTTGTGATTTAGCTCGTTTTGGTCTAAAACAGCTTGTTTCGCTGTATTAAGCAAGAATACATGCTTTTCGCGCAGTTATAAGAGAAAAAGTTTTGACGCGTATTAGAGAGACACTTGTAAAACCGATGTGTTGTGATTTAGCTCTTTTCGGTCTAAAACAGCTTGTTTCGTTGTATTAGCAAGAATACATCTTTTCGCGCAGTTATAAGAGAAAAAGTTTTGACGAGTATCACGTGGATACTTGTAAAACCGATTTGTTCAGATTTAGCTCGTTTCGGTCTAAAACAGCTTGTTTCGTTGTATTAAGCACGAATACATGCTTTTCGCGCAGTTATAAAAGAAAAAGTTTTGACGCGTATCAGAGGAACACTTGTAAAACCGATGTGTTGTGATTTAGCTCATTTCGGTCTAAAACAGCTTGTTTCGCTGTATTAGGCAAGAATACATGCTTTTCGCGCAGTTATAAGAGAAAAAGTTTTGACGAGTATCACGTGGATACTTGTAAAACCGAAGTGTTCAGATTTAGCTCGTTTCGGTCTAAAACAGCTTGTTTCGTTGTATTAAGCACGAATACATGCTTTTCGCGCAGTTATAAGAGAAAACGTTTTGACGAGTATCACGTGGAACACTTGTAATACCGATGTGTTGTGATTAAGCTCGTTTCGGTCTAAAACAGCTTGTTTCGCTGTATAAAGCAAGAATACATGCTTTTCGCGCAGTTATAAGAGAAAAAGTTTTGACGCGTATCAGAGGAACACTTGTAAAAACGATGTGTTGTGATTTAGCTCATTTCGGTCTAAAACAGCTTGTTTCGTTGTATTAAGCAAGAATACATGCTTTTCGCGCAGTTATAGGAGAAAAAGTTTTGACGCGTGTCACGGACACCTGTAAAACCGATGTGTTCAGATTTAGCTCGTTTCGGTCTAAAACAGCTTGTTTCGTTGTATTAAGCACGAATACATGCTTTTCGCGCAGTTATAAGAGAAAAAGTTTTGACGAGTATCACGTGGAACACTTGTAATACCGATGTGTTGTGATTTAGCTCGTTTCGGTTTAAAACAGCTTGTTTCGCTGTATTAAGCAAGAATACATGCTTTTCGCGCAGTTATAAGAGAAAAAGTTTTGACGCGTATCAGAGGAACACTTGTAAAACCGATGTGTTGTGATTTAGCTCGTTTCGGTCTAAAACAGCTTGTTTCGCTGTATTAAGCAAGAATACATGCTTTTCGCGCAGTTATAAGAGAAAAAAATTTGACGCCTATCAGAGGAACACTTGTAAAACCGATGTGTTCAGATTTAGCTCGTTTCGGTCTAAAACAGCTTGTTTCGTTGTATTAAGCAAGAATACATGCTTTTCGCGCAGTTATAAGAGAAAAAGTTTTGACGCGTATTAGAGAGACACTTGTAAAACCGATGTGTTGTGATTTAGCTCGTTTCGGTCTAAAACAGCTTGTTTCGTTGTATTAAGCAAGAATACATGCTTTTCGCGCAGTTATAAGAGAAAACGTTTTGACGAGTATCACGTGGATACTTGTAAAACCGATGTGTTCAGATTTAGCTCGTTTCGGTCAAAAACAGCTTGTTTCGTTGTATTAAGCACGAATACATGCTTTTCGAGCAGTTAAAAAAGAAAAAGTTTTGACGAGTATCACGTGGAACACTTGTAATACCGATGTGTTGTGATTTAGCTCGTTTCGGTCTAAAACAGCTTGTTTCGCTGTATTAAGCAAGAATACATGCTTTTCGCGCAGTTATAAGAGAAAAAGTTTTGACGAGTATCACGTGGAACACTTGATATACCGATGTGTTGTGATTTAGCTCGTTTCGGTCTAAAACAACTAGATTCGCTGTATTAAGCAAGAATACATGCTTTTCGCGCAGTTATAAAAGAAAAAGTTTTGACGCGTATCAGAGGAACACTTGTAAAACCGATGTGTTGTGATTTAGCTCATTTCGGTCTAAAACAGCTTGTTTCGCTGTATTAAGCAAGAATACATGCTTTTCGCGCAGTTATAAGAGAAAAAGTTTTGACGAGTATCACGTGGATACTTGTAAAACCGATGTGTTCAGATTTAGCTCGTTTCGGTCTAAAACAGCTTGTTTCGTTGTATTAAGCACGAATACATGCTTTTCGCGCAATTAAAAGAGAAAAAGTTTTGACGAGTATCACGTGGAACACTTGTAATACCGATGTGTTGTGATTTAGCTCGTTTCGGTCTAAAACAGCTTGTTTCGCTGTATTAAGGAAGAATACATGCTTTTCGCTCCGTTATAAGAGAAAAAGTTTTGACGCGTATCAGAGGAACACTTGTAAAACCGATGTGTTGTGATTTAGCTCATTTCGGTCTAAAACAGCTTGTTTCGCGCAGTTATAAGAGAAAAAGTTTTGACGCGTATCAGAGGAACACTTGTAAAACCGATGTGTTGTGATTTAGTTCGTTTCTGTCTAAAACAGCTTGTTTCGCTGTATTAAGCAAGAATACATGCTTTTCGCGCATTTATAGGAGAAAAAGTTTTGACGCGTATCAGAGGAACACTTGTAAAACCGATGTGTTGTGATTTAGCTCGTTTCGGTCTAAAACAGCTTGTTTCGCTGTATTAAGCAAGAATACATGCTTTTCGCGCAGTTATAAGAGAAAAAGTTTTGACGCGTATCAGAGGAACACTTGTAAAACCGATGTGTTCAGATTTAGCTCGTTTCGGTCTAAAACAGCTTGTTTCGTTGTATTAAGCACGAATACATGCTTTTCGCGCAGTTATAAGAGAAAAAGTTTAGACGCGTAGCAGAGGAACACTTGTAAAACCGATGTGTTGTGATTTAGCTCGTTTCGGTGTAAAACAGCTTGTTTCGTAGTATTAAGCAAGAATACATGCTTTTCGCGCAGTTATAAGAGAAAAAGTTTTGACGCGTATTAGAGGAACACTTGTAAAACCTTTGTGTTGTGATTTAGCTCGTTTCGGTCTAAAACAGCTTGTTTCGTTGTATTAAGCAAGAATACATGCTTTTCGCGCAGTTATAAGAGAAAAAGTTTTGACGCGTATTAGAGAGACACTTGTAAAACCGATGTGTTGTGATTTAGCTCGTTTCGGTCAAAAACAGCTTGTTTCGTTGTATTAAGCAAGAATACATGCTTTTCGCGCAGTTATAAGAGAAAAAGTTTTGACGAGTATCACGTGGATACTTGTAAAACCGAAGTGTTCAGATTTAGCTCGTTTCGGTCTAAAACAGCTTGTTTCGTTGTATTAAGCACGAATACATGCTTTTCGCGCAGTTATAAGAGAAAACATTTTGACGAGTATCACGTGGAACACTTGTAATACCGATGTGTTGTGATTTAGCTCGTTTCGGTCTAAAACAGCTTGTTTCGCTGTATTAAGCAAGAATACATGCTTTTCGCGCAGTTTTAAGAGAAAAAGTTTTGACGCGTATCAGAGGAACACTTGTAAAACCGATGTGTTGTGATTTAGCTCATTTCGGTCTAAAACAGCTTGTTTCGTTGTATTAGGCAAGAATACATGCTTTTCGCGCAGTTATAAGAGAAAAAGTTTTGACGCGTGTCACGGACACCTGTAAAACCGATGTGTTCAGATTTAGCTCGTTTCGGTCTAAAACAGCTTGTTTCGTTGTATTAAGCACGAATACATGCTTTTCGCGCAGTTATAAGAGAAAAAGTTTAGACGCGTAGCAGAGGAACACTTGTAAAACCGATGTGTTGTGATTTAGCTCGTTTCGGTGTAAAACAGCTTGTTTCGTAGTATTAAGCAAGAATACATGCTTTTCGCGCAGTTATAAGAGAAAAAGTTTTGACGCGTATTAGAGGAACACTTGTAAAACCTTTGTGTTGTGATTTAGCTCGTTTCGGTCTAAAACAGCTTGTGTCGCTGTATTAAGCAAGAATACATGCTTTTCGCGCAGTTATAAGAGAAAAAGTTTTGACGCGTGTCACAGGGACACTTGTAAAACCGATGTGTTCCGATTTAGCTCGTTTCGGTCTAAAACAACTTGTTTCGTTGTATTAAGCACGAATACATGCTTTACGCGCAGTTATAGAAGAAAAAGTTTTGACGCCTATTAGAGAGACACTTGTAAAACCGATGTGTTATGATTTAGCTCGTTTCGGTCTAAAACAGCTTGTTTCGTTGTATTAAGCAAGAATACATGCTTTTCGCGCAGTTATAAGAGAAAAAGTTTTGACGCGTGTCACGGACACCTGTAAAACCGATGTGTTCAGATTTAGCTCGTTTCGGTCTAAAACAGCTTGTTTCGTTGTATTAAGCACGAATACATGCTTTTCGCGCAGTTATAAGAGAAAAAGTTTTGAGTATCACATGGAACACTTGTAATACCGATGTGTTGTGATTTAGCTCGTTTCGGTTTAAAACAGCTTGTTTCGCTGTATTAAGCAAGAATACATGCTTTTCGCGCAGTTATAAGAGAAAAAGTTTTGACGCGTATCAGAGGAACACTTGTAAAACCGATGTGTTGTGATTTAGCTCGTTTCGGTCTAAAACAGCTTGTTTCGCTGTATTAAGCAAGAATACATGCTTTTCGCGCAGTTATAAGAGAAAAAAATTTGACGCCTATCAGAGGAACACTTGTAAAACCGATGTGTTCAGATTTAGCTCGTTTCGGTCTAAAACAGCTTGTTTCGTTGTATTAAGCAAGAATACATGCTTTTCGCGCAGTTATAAGAGAAAAAGTTTTGACGCGTATTAGAGAGACACTTGTAAAACCGATGTGTTGTGATTTAGCTCGTTTCGGTCTAAAACAGCTTGTTTCGTTGTATTAAGCAAGAATACATGCTTTTCGCGCAGTTATAAGAGAAAACGTTTTGACGAGTATCACGTGGATACTTGTAAAACCGATGTGTTCAGATTTAGCTCGTTTCGGTCAAAAACAGCTTGTTTCGTTGTATTAAGCACGAATACATGCTTTTCGAGCAGTTAAAAAAGAAAAAGTTTTGACGAGTATCACGTGGAACACTTGTAATACCGATGTGTTGTGATTTAGCTCGTTTCGGTCTAAAACAGCTTGTTTCGCTGTATTAAGCAAGAATACATGCTTTTCGCGCAGTTATAAGAGAAAACGTTTTGACGAGTATCACGTGGAACACTTGATATACCGATGTGTTGTGATTTAGCTCGTTTCGGTCTAAAACAACTTGATTCGCTGTATTAAGCAAGAATACATGCTTTTCGCGCAGTTATAAAAGAAAAAGTTTTGACGCGTATCAGAGGAACACTTGTAAAACCGATGTGTTGTGATTTAGCTCATTTCGGTCTAAAACAGCTTGTTTCGCTGTATTAAGCAAGAATACATGCTTTTCGCGCAGTTATAAGAGAAAAAGTTTTGACGAGTATCACGTGGATACTTGTAAAACCGATGTGTTCAGATTTAGCTCGTTTCGGTCTAAAACAGCTTGTTTCGTTGTATTAAGCACGAATACATGCTTTTCGCGCAGTTAAAAGAGAAAAAGTTTTGACGAGTATCACGTGGAACACTTGTAATACCGATGTGTTGTGATTTAGCTCGTTTCGGTCTAAAACAGCTTGTTTCGCTGTATTAAGGAAGAATACATGCTTTTCGCGCCGTTATAAGAGAAAAAGTTTTGACGCGTATCAGAGGAACACTTGTAAAACCGATGTGTTGTGATTTAGCTCATTTCGGTCTAAAACAGCTTGTTTCGCGCAGTTATAAGAGAAAAAGTTTTGACGCGTATCAGAGGAACACTTGTAAAACCGATGTGTTGTGATTTAGCTCGTTTCTGTCTAAAACAGCTTGTTTCGCTGTATTAAGCAAGAATACATGCTTTTCGCGCATTTATAGGAGAAAAAGTTTTGACGCGTATCAGAGGAACACTTGTAAAACCGATGTGTTGTGATTTAGCTCATTTCGGTCTAAAACAGCTTGTTTCGTTGTATTAGGCAAGAATACATGCTTTTCGCGCAGTTATAAGAGAAAAAGTTTTGACGCGTGTCACGGACACCTGTAAAACCGATGTGTTCAGATTTAGCTCGTTTCGGTCTAAAACAGCTTGTTTCGTTGTATTAAGCACGAATACATGCTTTTCGCGCAGTTATAAGAGAAAAAGTTTAGACGCGTAGCAGAGGAACACTTGTAAAACCGATGTGTTGTGATTTAGCTCGTTTCGGTGTAAAACAGCTTGTTTCGTAGTATTAAGCAAGAATACATGCTTTTCGCGCAGTTATAAGAGAAAAAGTTTTGACGCGTATTAGAGGAACACTTGTAAAACCTTTGTGTTGTGATTTAGCTCGTTTCGGTCTAAAACAGCTTGTTTCGCTGTATTAAGCAAGAATACATGCTTTTCGCGCAGTTATAAGAGAAAAAGTTTTGACGCGTGTCACAGGGACACTTGTAAAACCGATGTGTTCCGATTTAGCTCGTTTCGGTCTAAAACAACTTGTTTCGTTGTATTAAGCACGAATACATGCTTTACGCGCAGTTATAGAAGAAAAAGTTTTGACGCCTATTAGAGAGACACTTGTAAAACCGATGTGTTATGATTTAGCTCGTTTCGGTCTAAAACAGCTTGTTTCGTTGTATTAAGCAAGAATACATGCTTTTCGCGCAGTTATAAGAGAAAAAGTTTTGACGCGTGTCACGGACACCTGTAAAACCGATGTGTTCAGATTTAGCTCGTTTCGGTCTAAAACAGCTTGTTTCGTTGTATTAAGCACGAATACATGCTTTTCGCGCAGTTATAAGAGAAAAAGTTTTGAGTATCACATGGAACACTTGTAATACCGATGTGTTGTGATTTAGCTCGTTTCGGTTTAAAACAGCTTGTTTCGCTGTATTAAGCAAGAATACATGCTTTTCGCGCAGTTATAAGAGAAAAAGTTTTGACGCGTATCAGAGGAACACTTGTAAAACCGATGTGTTGTGATTTAGCTCGTTTCGGTCTAAAACAGCTTGTTTCGCTGTATTAAGCAAGAATACATGCTTTTCGCGCAGTTATAAGAGAAACAAATTTGACGCCTATCAGAGGAACACTTGTAAAACCGATGTGTTCAGATTTAGCTCGTTTCGGTCTAAAACAGCTTGTTTCGTTGTATTAAGCAAGAATACATGCTTTTCGCGCAGTTATAAGAGAAAAAGTTTTGACGCGTATTAGAGAGACACTTGTAAAACCGATGTGTTGTGATTTAGCTCGTTTCGGTCTAAAACAGCTTGTTTCGTTGTATTAAGCAAGAATACATGCTTTTCGCGCAGTTATAAGAGAAAACGTTTTGACGAGTATCACGTGGATACTTGTAAAACCGATGTGTTCAGATTTAGCTCGTTTCGGTCAAAAACAGCTTGTTTCGTTGTATTAAGCACGAATACATGCTTTTCGAGCAGTTAAAAAAGAAAAAGTTTTGACGAGTATCACGTGGAACACTTGTAATACCGATGTGTTGTGATTTAGCTCGTTTCGGTCTAAAACAGCTTGTTTCGCTGTATTAAGCAAGAATACATGCTTTTCGCGCAGTTATAAGAGAAAACGTTTTGACGAGTATCACGTGGAACACTTGATATACCGATGTGTTGTGATTTAGCTCGTTTCGGTCTAAAACAACTTGATTCGCTGTATTAAGCAAGAATACATGCTTTTCGCGCAGTTATAAAAGAAAAAGTTTTGACGCGTATCAGAGGAACACTTGTAAAACCGATGTGTTGTGATTTAGCTCATTTCGGTCTAAAACAGCTTGTTTCGCTGTATTAAGCAAGAATACATGCTTTTCGCGCAGTTATAAGAGAAAAAGTTTTGACGAGTATCACGTGGATACTTGTAAAACCGATGTGTTCAGATTTAGCTCGTTTCGGTCTAAAACAGCTTGTTTCGTTGTATTAAGCACGAATACATGCTTTTCGCGCAGTTAAAAGAGAAAAAGTTTTGACGAGTATCACGTGGAACACTTGTAATACCGATGTGTTGTGATTTAGCTCGTTTCGGTCTAAAACAGCTTGTTTCGCTGTATTAAGGAAGAATACATGCTTTTCGCGCCGTTATAAGAGAAAAAGTTTTGACGCGTATCAGAGGAACACTTGTAAAACCGATGTGTTGTGATTTAGCTCATTTCGGTCTAAAACAGCTTGTTTCGCGCAGTTATAAGAGAAAAAGTTTTGACGCGTATCAGAGGAACACTTGTAAAACCGATGTGTTGTGATTTAGCTCGTTTCTGTCTAAAACAGCTTGTTTCGCTGTATTAAGCAAGAATACATGCTTTTCGCGCATTTATAGGAGAAAAAGTTTTGACGCGTATCAGAGGAACACTTGTAAAACCGATGTGTTGTGATTTAGCTCGTTTCGGTCTAAAACAGCTTGTTTCGCTGTATTAAGCAAGAATACATGCTTTTCGCGCAGTTATAAGAGAAAAAGTTTTGACGCGTATCAGAGGAACACTTGTAAAACCGATGTGTTCAGATTTAGCTCGTTTCGGTCTAAAACAGCTTGTTTCGTTGTATTAAGCACGAATACATGCTTCTCGCGCAGTTAAAAGAGAAAAAGTTTAGACGCGTAGCAGAGGAACACTTGTAAAACCGATGTGTTGTGATTTAGCTCGTTTCGGTGTAAAACAGCTTGTTTCGTAGTATTAAGCAAGAATACATGCTTTTCGCGCAGTTATAAGAGAAAAAGTTTTGACGCGTATTAGAGGAACACTTGTAAAACCTTTGTGTTGTGATTTAGCTCGTTTCGGTCTAAAACAGCTTGTTTCGTTGTATTAAGCAAGAATACATGCTTTTCGCGCAGTTATAAGAGAAAAAGTTTTGACGCGTATTAGAGAGACACTTGTAAAACCGATGTGTTGTGATTTAGCTCGTTTCGGTCAAAAACAGCTTGTTTCGTTGTATTAAGCAAGAATACATGCTTTTCGCGCAGTTATAAGAGAAAAAGTTTTGACGAGTATCACGTGGATACTTGTAAAACCGAAGTGTTCAGATTTAGCTCGTTTCGGTCTAAAACAGCTTGTTTCGTTGTATTAAGCACGAATACATGCTTTTCGCGCAGTTATAAGAGAAAACATTTTGACGAGTATCACGTGGAACACTTGTAATACCGATGTGTTGTGATTTAGGTCGTTTCGGTCTAAAACAGCTTGTTTCGCTGTATTAAGCAAGAATACATGCTTTTCGCGCAGTTTTAAGAGAAAAAGTTTTGACGCGTATCAGAGGAACACTTGTAAAACCGATGTGTTGTGATTTAGCTCATTTCGGTCTAAAACAGCTTGTTTCGTTGTATTAGGCAAGAATACATGCTTTTCGCGCAGTTATAAGAGAAAAAGTTTTGACGCGTGTCACGGACACCTGTAAAACCGATGTGTTCAGATTTAGCTCGTTTCGGTCTAAAACAGCTTGTTTCGTTGTATTAAGCACGAATACATGCTTTTCGCGCAGTTATAAGAGAAAAAGTTTTGACGAGTATCACGTGGAACACTTGTAATACCGATGTGTTGTGATTTGGCTCGTTTCGGTCTAAAACAGCTTGTTTCGTTGTATTAGGCAAGAATACATGCTTTTTCGCGCAGTTATAAGAGAAAAAGTTTTGACGCGTATCAGAGGAACACTTGTAAAACCGATGTGTTCAGATTTAACTCTTTTCGGACTAAAACAGCTTGTTTCGTTGTATTAAGCACGAATACATGCTTTTCGCGCAGTTATAAGGGAAAAAGTTTTGACGCGTACACATGGACACTTGGAAAACCGATGTGTTCAGATTTACCTCGTTTTGGTCTAAAACAGCTTGTTTCGTTGTAATAAGCACGAATACATGTTTTCGCGCAGTTATAAGAGAAAAAGTTTTGACGCGTATTAGAGGAACACTTGTAAAACCGATGTGTTGTGATTTAGCTCGTTTCGGTCTAAAACAGCTTGTTTCGCTGTATTAAGCACGAATACATGCTTTTCGCGCAGTTATAAGAGAAAAAGTTTAGACGCGTATCAGAGGAACAATTGTAAAACCGATGTGTTGTGATTTAGCTCGTTTCGGTGTAAAACAGCTTGTTTCGCTGTATTAAGCAGAAATACATGCTTTTCGCGCAGTGATAAGAGAAAAAGATTTAGAGGCGTGTCACAGGGACACTTGTAAAACCGATGTGTTCAGATTTACCTCGTTTCGGTCTAAAACAGCTTGTTTCGTTATTAAGCAAGAATACATGCTTTTCGCGCAGTTATAAGAGAAAAAGTTTTGACGAGTATCACGTGGATACTTGTAAAACCGATTTGTTCAGATTTAGCTCGTTTCGGTCTAGAACAGCTTGTTTCGTTGTATTAAGCACGAATACACGCTTTTCGCGCAGTTATAAGAGAAAAAGTTTTTGACGAGTATCACGTGGAACACTTGTAATACCGATGTGTTGTGATTTAGCTCGTTTCGGTCTAAAACAGCTTGATTCGCTGTATTAAGCAAGAATACATGCTTTTCGCGCAGTTATAAAGAAAAAGTTTTGACGCGTGTCAGAGGAACACTTGTAAAACCGATGTGTTGTGATTTAGCTCATTTCGGTCTAAAACAGCTTGTTTCGCTGTATTAAGCAAGAATACATGCTTTTCGCGCAGTTATAAGAGAAAAAGTTTTGACGAGTATCACGTGGATACTTGTAAAACCGATGTGTTCAGATTTAGCTCGTTTCGGTCTAAAACAGCTTGTTTCGTTGTATTAAGCAAGAATACATGCTTTTCGCGCAGTTATAAGAGAAAAAGTTTTGACGCGTATTAGAGAGACACTTGTAAAACCGATTTGTTGTGATTTAGCTCGTTTCGGTCTAAAACAGCTTGTTTCGTTGTATTAAGCAAGAATACATGCTTTTCGCGCAGTTATAAGAGAAAAAGTTTTGACGAGTATCACGTGGATACTTGTAAAACCGATGTGTTCAGATTTAGCTCTATTCGGTCAAAAACAACTTGTTTCGTTGTATTAAGCACGAATACATGCTTTTCGCGCAGTTAAAAGAGAAAAAGTTTTGACGAGTATCACGTGGCACACTTGTAATACCGATGTGTAGTGATTTAGCTCGTTTCGGTCTAAAACAGCTTGTTTCGCTGTATTAAGCAAGAATACATGCTTTCGCGCCGTTATGAGAAAAAGATTTGACGCGTATCAGAGGAACACTTGTAAAACCGATGTGTTGTGATTTAGCTCATTTCGGTCTAAAACAGCTTGTTTCGCTGTATTAAGCAAGAATACATGCTTTTCGCGCAGTTATAAGAGAAAAAGTTTTGACGCGTATTAGAGGAACACTTGTAAAACCGATGTGTTGTGATTTAGCTCGTTTCGGTCTAAAACAACTTGTTTCGCTGTATTAAGCAAGAATACATGCTTTTCGCGCAGTTATAAGAGAAAAAGTTTTGACGCGTATTAGAGGAACACTTGTAAAACCGATGTGTTGTGATTTAGCTCGTTTCGGTCTAAAACAACTTGTTTCGCTGTATTAAGCAAGAATACATGCTTTTCGCGCAGTTATAAGAGAAAAAGTTTTGACGCGTATCAGAGGAACACTTGTAAAACCGATGTGTTCAGATTTAGCTCGTTTCGGTCTAAAACAGCTTGTTTCGTTGTATTAAGCACGAATACATGCTTTACGCGCAGTTATAGAAGAAAAAGTTTTGACGCGTATCAGAGACACCTGTAAAACCGATGTGTTCAGATTTAGCTCGTTTCGGTCTAAAACAGCTTGTTTCGTTGTATTAAGCACGAATACATGCTTTTCGCGCAGTTATAAGAGAAAAAGTTTTGACGAGTATCACGTGGAACACTTGTAATACCGATGTGTTGTGATTTGGCTCGTTTCGGTCTAAAACAGCTTGTTTCGTTGTATTAAGCAAGAATACATGCTTTTCGCGCAGTTATAAGAGAAAAAGTTTTGACGCGTATCAGAGGAACACTTGTAAAACCGATGTGTTCAGATTTAACTCTTTCCGGACTAAAACAGCTTGTTTCGTTGTATTAAGCACGAATACATGCTTTTCGCGCAGTTATAAGGGAAAAAGTTTTCACGCGTATCACATGGACACTTGGAAAACCGATGTGTTCAGATTTAGCTCGTTTTGGTCTAAAACAGCTTGTTTCGTTGTATTAAGCACGAATACATGTTTTCGCGCAGTTATAAGAGAAAAAGTTTTGACGCGTATCAGAGGAACACTTGTAAAACCGATGTGTTGTGATTTAGCTCGTTTCGGTCTAAAACAGCTTGTTTCGCTGTATTAAGCACGAATACATGCTTTTCGCGCAGTTATAAGAGAAAAAGTTTAGACGCGTATCAGAGGAACAATTGTAAAATCGATGTGTTGTGATTTAGCTCGTTTCGGTCTAAAACAGCTTGTTTCGCTGTATTAAGCAGAAATACATGCTTTTCGCGCAGTGATAAGAGAAAAAGCTTTAAAGGCGTTTCACAGGGACACTTGTAAAACCGATGTGTTCAGATTTACCTCGTTTCGGTCTAAGACAGCTTGTTTCGTTGGACTAAGCACGAATACATGCTTTTCGCGCAGCTATAAGAGAAAAAAGAAGTTGACGCGTATCAGAGGAACACTTGTAAAACCGATGTGTTGTGATTTAGCTCGTTTCGGTCTAAAACAGCTTGTTTCGCTGTATTAAGCAAGAATACATGCTTTTCGCGCAGTTATAAGAGAAAAAAATTTGACGCGTGTCAGAGGAACACTTGTAAAACCGATGTGTTGTGATTTAGCTCGTTTTGGTCAAAAACAGCTTGTTTCGCTGTATTAAGCAAGAATACATGCTTTTCGCGCTGTATAAGAGAAAAAGTTTTGACGCGTATTAGAGAGACACTTGTAAAACCGATGTGTTGTGATTTAGCTCTTTTCGGTCTAAAACAGCTTGTTTCGTTGTATTAGCAAGAATACATCTTTTCGCGCAGTTATAAGAGAAAAAGTTTTGACGAGTATCACGTGGATACTTGTAAAACCGATTTGTTCAGATTTAGCTCGTTTCGGTCTAAAACAGCTTGTTTCGTTGTATTAAGCACGAATACATGCTTTTCGCGCAGTTATAAAAGAAAAAGTTTTGACGCGTATCAGAGGAAACACTTGTAAAACCGATGTGTTGTGATTTAGCTCATTTCGGTCTAAAACAGCTTGTTTCGCTGTATTAAGCAAGAATACATGCTTTTCGCGCAGTTATAAGAGAAAAACGTTTTGACGAGTATCACGTGGATACTTGTAAAACCGATGTGTTCAGATTTAGCTCGTTTCGGTCTAAAACAGCTTGTTTCGTTGTATTAAGCAAGAATACATGCTTTTCGCGCAGTTATAAGAGAAAAAGTTTTGACGCGTATTAGAGAGACACTTGTAAAACCTATGTGTTGTGATTTAGCTCGTTTCGGTCTAAAACAGCTTGTTTCGTTGTATTAAGCAAGAATACATGCTTTTCGCGCAGTTATAAGAGAAAAAGTTTTGACGAGTATCACGTGGATACTTGTAAAACCGATGTGTTCAGATTTAGCTCGTTTCGGTCTAAAACAGCTTGTTTCGTTGTATTAAGCACGAATACATGCTTTTCGCGCAGTTAAAAGAGAAAAAGTTTTGACGAGTATCACGTGGAACACTTGTAATACCGATGTGTTGTGATTTAGCTCGTTTCGGTCTAAAACAGCTTGTTTCGCGGTATTAAGCAAGAATACATGCTTTTCGCGCCGTTATAGAGAAAAAGTTTTGACGCGTATCAGAGGAACACTTGTAAAACCGATGTGTTGTGATTTAGCTCATTTCGGTCTAAAACAGCTTGTTCGCTGTATTAAGCAAGAATACATGCTTTTCGCGCAGTTATAAGAGAAAAAGTTTTGACGCGTATCAGAGGAACACTTGTAAAACCGATGTGTTGTGATTTAGCTCGTTTCGGTCTAAAACAGCTTGTTTCGCTGTATTAAGCAAGAATACATGCTTTTTCGCGCAGTTATAAGAGAAAAAGTTTTGACGCGTATCAGAGGAAAACTTGTAAAACCGATGTGTTGTGATTTAGCTCGTTTCGGTCTAAAACAGCTTGTTTCGCTGTATTAAGCAAGAATACATGCTTTTCGCGCAGTTATAAGAGAAAAAGTTTTGACGCGTATCAGAGCAACACTTGTAAAACCGATGTGTTCAGATTTAGCTCGTTTCGGTCTAAAACAGCTTGTTTCGTTGTATTAAGCACGAATACATGCTTTACGCGCAGTTATAGAAGAAAAAGTTTTGACGCGTATCAGAGACACTTGTAAAACCGATGTGTTGTGATTTAGCTCGTTTCGGTCTAAAACAGCTTGTTTCGTTGTATTAAGCAAGAATACATGCTTTTCGCGCAGTTATAAGAGAAAAAGTTGACGAGTATCACGTGGATACTTGTAAAACCGATGTGTTCAGATTTAGCTCGTTTCGGTCTAAAACAGCTTGTTTCGTTGTAATAAGCACGAATACATGCTTTTCGCGCAGTTATAAGAGAAAACGTTTTGACGAGTATCACGTGGAACACTTGTAATACCGATGTGTTGTGATTTAGCTCGTTTCGGTCTAAAACAGCTTGTTTCGCTGTATTAAGCAAGAATACATGCTTTTCGCGCAGTTATAAGAGAAAAAGTTTTGACGCGTATCAGAGACACTTGTAAAACCGATGTGTTGTGATTTAGCTCGTTTCGGTCTAAAACAGCTTGTGTCGTTGTATTAGGCACGAATACATGCTTTTCGCCCAGTTATAAGAGAAAAAGTTTTGACGAGTATCACGTGGAACACTTGTAATACCGATGTGTTGTGATTTAGCTCGTTTCGGTTTAAAACAGCTTGTTTCGCTGTATTAAGCAAGAATACATGCTTTTCGCGCAGTTATAAGAGAAAAAGTTTTGACGCGTATCAGTGGAACACTTGTAAAACCGATGTGTTCAGATTTAAACTCGTTTCGGTCTGAAACAGCTTGTTTCGTTGTATTAAGCACGAATACATGCTTTTCGCGCAGTTATAAGAGAAAAAGTTTAGACGCGTATCAGAGAACACTTGTAAAACCCGATGTGTTGTGATTTAGCTCGTTTCGGTGTAAAACAGCTTGTTTCGTAGTATTAAGCAAGAATACATGCTTTTCGCGCAGTTATAAGAGAAAAAGTTTTGACGCATATTAGAGGAACACTTGTAAAACCTTTGTGTTGTGATTTAGCTCGTTTCGGTCTAAAACAGCTTGTTTCGCTGTATTAAGCAAGAATACATGCTTTTCGCGCAGTTATAAGAGAAAAAGTTTTGACGCGTGTCACAGGGACTTTTGTAAAACCGATGTGTTCAGATTTAGCTCGTTTCGGTCTAAAACAACTTGTTTCGTTGTATTAAGCACGAATACATGCTTTACGCGCAGTTATAGAAGAAAAAGTTTTGACGCCTATTAGAGAGACACTTGTAAAACCGATGTGTTATGATTTAGCTCGTTTCGGTCTAAAACAGCTTGTTTCGTTGTATTAAGAAAGAATACATGCTTTTCGCGCAGTTATAAGAGAGAAAGTTTTGACGAGTATCACGTGGATACTTGTAAAACCGATGTGTTCAGATTTAGCTCGTTTTGGTCTAAAACAGCTTGTTTCGTTGTATTAAGCAAGAATACATGCTTTAAGCGCAGTTATAGAAGAAAAAGTTTTGACGCGTATCAGAGAGACACTTGTAAAACCGGTGTGTTGTGATTTAGCTCGTTTCGGTCTAAAACAGCTTGTTCGTTGTATTAAGCAAGAATACATGCTTTTCGCGCAGTTATAAGAGAAAAAGTTTTGACGAGTATCACGTGGATACTTGTAAAACCGATGTGTTCAGATTTAGCTCGTTTCGGTCTAAAACAGCTTGTTTCGTTGTAATAAGCACGAATACATGCTTTTCGCGCAGTTATAAGAGAAAAAGTTTTGACGAGTATCACGTGGAACACTTGTAATACCGATGTCTTGTGATTTGGCTCGTTTCGGTCTAAAACAGCTTGTTTCGTTGTATTAAGCAAGAATACATGCTTTTCGCGCAGTTATAAGAGAAAAAGTTTTGACGCGTATCAGAGGAACACTTGTAAAACCGATGTGTTCAGATTTAACTCTTTTCGGACTAAAACAGCTTGTTTCGTTGTATTAAGCACGAATACATGCTTTTCGCGCAGTTATAAGGAAAAAGTTTTGACGCGTATCACATGGACACTTGGAAAACCGATGTGTTCAGATTTAGCTCGTTTTGGTCTAAAACAGCTTGTTTCGTTGTATTAAGCACGAATACATGTTTTCGCGCAGTTATAAGAGAAAAAGTTTTGACGCGTATCAGAGGAACACTTGTAAAACCGATGTGTTGTGATTTAGCTCGTTTCGGTCTAAAACAGCTTGTTTCGCTGTATTAAGCACGAATACATGCTTTTCGCGCAGTTATAAGAGAAAAAGTTTAGACGCGTATCAGAGGAACAATTGTAAAACCGATGTGTTGTGATTTAGCTCGTTTCGGTCTAAAACAGCTTGTTTCGCTGTATTAAGCAGAAATACATGCTTTTCACGCAGTGATAAGAGAAAAAGCTTTAAAGGCGTGTCACAGGACACTTGTAAAACCGATGTGTTCAGATTTACCTCGTTTCGGTCTAAAACAGCTTGTTTCGTTGGACTAAGCACGAAAACATAAATACATGCTTTTCGCGCACCTATAAGAGAAAAAAGAGTTGACGCGTATCAGAGGAAAACTTGTAAAACCGATGTGTTGTGATTTAGCTCGTTTCGGTCTAAAACAGCTTGTTTCGCTGTATTAAGCAAGAATACATGCTTTTCGCGCAATTATAAGAGAAAAAAATTTGACGCGTGTCAGAGGAACACTGTAAAACCGATGTGTTGTGATTTAGCTCGTTTTGGTCTAAAACAGCTTGTTTCGCTGTATTAAGCAAGAATACATGCTTTTCGCGCAGTTATAAGAGAAAAGTTTTGACGCGTATTAGAGAGACACTTGTAAAACCGATTTGTTCAGATTTAGCTCGTTTCGGTCTAAAACAGCTTGTTTCGTTGTATTAAGCACGAATACATGCTTTTCGCGCAGTTATAAGAGAAAAAGTTTTTGACGAGTGTCACGTGGAACACTTGTAATACCGATGTGTTGTGATTTAGCTCGTTTCGGTCTAAAACAACTTGATTCGCTGTATTAAGCAAGAATACATGCTTTTCGCGCAGTTATAAAAGAAAATGTTTTGACGCGTATCAGAGGAACACTTGTAAAACCGATGTGTTGTGATTTAGCTCGTTTCGGTCTAAAACAACTTGTTTTGTTGTATTAAGCACGAATACATGCTTTTCGCGCAGTTATAAGAGAAAAAGATTTGACGAGTATCACGTGGAACACTTGTAATACCGATGTGTTGTGATTTGGCTCGTTTCGGTCTAAAACAGCTTGTTTCGTTGTATTAAGCAAGAATACATGCTTTTCGCGCAGTTATAAGAGAAAAAGTTTTGACGCGTATCAGAGGAACACTTGTAAAACCGATGTGTTCAGATTTAACTCTTTTCGGACTAAAACAGCTTGTTTCGTTGTATTAAGCACGAATACATGCTTTTCGCGCAGTTATAAGGGAAAAAGTTTTGACGCGTATCACATGGACACTTGGAAAACCGATGTGTTGTGATTTAGCTCGTTTCGGTGTAAAACAGCTTGTTTCGTAGTATTAAGCAAGAATACATGCTTTTCGCGCAGTTATAAGAGAAAAAGTTTTGACGCATATTAGAGGAACACTTGTAAAACCTTTGTGTTGTGATTTAGCTCGTTTCGGTCTAAAACAGCTTGTTTCGCTGTATTAAGCAAGAATACATGCTTTTCGCGCAGTTATAAGAGAAAAAGTTTTGACGCGTGTCACAGGGACTTTTGTAAAACCGATGTGTTCAGATTTAGCTCGTTTCGGTCTAAAAACAACTTGTTTCGTTGTATAAGCACGAATACATGCTTTACGCGCAGTTATAGAAGAAAAAGTTTTGACGCCTATTAGAGAGACACTTGTAAAACCGATGTGTTATGATTTAGCTCGTTTCGGTCTAAAACAGCTTGTTTCGTTGTATTAAGAAAGAATACATGCTTTTCGCGCAGTTATAAGAGAGAAAGTTTTGACGAGTATCACGTGGATACTTGTAAAACCGATGTGTTCAGATTTAGCTCGTTTTGGTCTAAAACAGCTTGTTTCGTTGTATTAAGCAAGAATACATGCTTTTCGCGCAGTTATAAGAGAAAAAGTTTTGACGCATATTAGAGAACACTTGTAAAACCTTTGTGTTGTGATTTAGCTCGTTTCGGTCTAAAACAGCTTGTTTCGCTGTATTAAGCAAGAATACATGCTTTTCGCGCAGTTATAAGAGAAAAAGTTTTGACGCGTGTCACAGGGACACTTGTAAAACCGATGTGTTCAGATTTAGCTCGTTTCGGTCTAAAACAACTTGTTTCGTTGTATTAAGCACGAATACATGCTTTACGCGCAGTTATAGAAGAAAAAGTTTTGACGCCTATTAGAGAGACACTTGTAAAACCGATGTGTTATGATTTAGCTCGTTTCGGTCTAAAAACAGCTTGTTTCGTTGTATTAAAGCAAGAATACATGCTTTCGCGCAGTTATAAGAGAGAAAGTTTTGACGAGTATCACGTGGATACTTGTAAAACCGATGTGTTCAGATTTAGCTCGTTTTGGTCTAAAACAGCTTGTTTCGTTGTATTAAGCAAGAATACATGCTTTACGCGCAGTTATAGAAGAAAAAGTTTTGACGCGTATCAGAGAGACACTTGTAAAACCGGTGTGTTGTGATTTAGCTCGTTTCGGTCTAAAACAGCTTGTTTCGTTGTATTAAGCAAGAATACATGCTTTTCGCGCAGTTATAAGAGAAAAAGTTTTGACGAGTATCACGTGGATACTTGTAAAACCGATGTGTTCAGATTTAGCTCGTTTCGGTCTAAAACAGCTTGTTTCGTTGTATTAAGCACGAATACATGCTTTTCGCGCAGTTATAAGAGAAAACGTTTTGACGAGTATCACGTGGAACACTTGTAATACCGATGTGTTGTGATTTAGCTCGTTTCGGTCTAAAACAGCTTGTTTCGCTGTATTAAGCAAGAATACATGCTTTTCGCGCAGTTATAAGAGAAAACGTTTTGACGCGTATCAGAGGAACACTTGTAAAACCGATGTGTTGTGATTTAGCTCATTTCGGTCTAAAACAGCTTGTTTCGTTGTATTAAGCAAGAATAGATGCTTTTCGCGCAGTTATAGGAGAAAAAGTTTTGACGCGTGTCACGGACACCTGTAAAACCGATGTGTTCAGATTTAGCTCGTTTCGGTCTAAAACAGCTTGTTTCGTTGTATTAAGCACGAATACATGCTTTTCGCGCAGTTATAAGAGAAAAAGTTTTGACGAGTATCACGTGGAACACTTGTAATACCGATGTGTTGTGATTTGGCTCGTTTCGGTCTAAAACAGCTTGTTTCGTTGTATTAAGCAAGAATACATGCTTTTCGCGCAGTTATAAGAGAAAAAGTTTTGACGCGTATCAGAGGAACACTTGTAAAACCGATGTGTTCAGATTTAACTCTTTTCGGACTAAAACAGCTTGTTTCGTTGTATTAAGCACGAATACATGCTTTTCGCGCAGTTATAAGGAAAAAAGTTTTGACGCGTATCACATGGACACTTGGAAAACCGATGTGTTCAGATTTAGCTCGTTTTGGTCTAAAACAGCTTGTTTCGTTGTATTAAGCACGAATACATGTTTTCGCGCAGTTATAAGAGAAAAAGTTTTGACGCGTATCAGAGGAACACTTGTAAAACCGATGTGTTGTGATTTAGCTCGTTTCGGTCTAAAACAGCTTGTTTCGCTGTATTAAGCACGAATACATGCTTTTCGCGCAGTTATAAGAGAAAAAGTTTAGACGCGTATCAGAGGAACAATTGTAAAACCGATGTGTTGTGATTTAGCTCGTTTCGGTCTAAAACAGCTTGTTTCGCTGTATTAAGCAGAAATACATGCTTTTCACGCAGTGATAAGAGAAAAAGCTTTAAAGGCGTGTCACAGGGACACTTGTAAAACCGATGTGTTCAGATTTACCTCGTTTCGGTCTAAAACAGCTTGTTTCGTTGGACTAAGCACGAATACATGCTTTTCGCGCACCTATAAGAGAAAAAAGAGTTGACGCGTATCAGAGGAAAACTTGTAAAACCGATGTGTTGTGATTTAGCTCGTTTCGGTCTAAAACAGCTTGTTTCGCTGTATTAAGCAAGAATACATGCTTTTCGCGCAATTATAAGAGAAAAAAATTTGACGCGTGTCAGAGGAACACTTGTAAAACCGATGTGTTGTGATTTAGCTCGTTTTGGTCTAAAACAGCTTGTTTCGCTGTATTAAGCAAGAATACATGCTTTTCGCGCAGTTATAAGAGAAAAAGTTTTGACGCGTATTAGAGAGACACTTGTAAAACCGATTTGTTCAGATTTAGCTCGTTTCGGTCTAAAACAGCTTGTTTCGTTGTATTAAGCACGAATACATGCTTTTCGCGCAGTTATAAGAGAAAAAGTTTTGACGAGTATCACGTGGAACACTTGTAATACCGATGTGTTGTGATTTAGCTCGTTTCGGTCTAAAACAAGTTGATTCGCTGTATTAAGCAAGAATACATGCTTTTCGCGCAGTTATAAAAGAAAATGTTTTGACGCGTATCAGAGGAACACTTGTAAAACCGATGTGTTGTGATTTAGCTCGTTTCGGTCTAAAACAACTTGTTTTGTTGTATTAAGCACGAATACATGCTTTTCGCGCAGTTATAAGAGAAAAAGATTTGACGAGTATCACGTGGAACACTTGTAATACCGATGTGTTGTGATTTGGCTCGTTTCGGTCTAAAACAGCTTGTTTCGTTGTATTAAGCAAGAATACATGCTTTTCGCGCAGTTATAAGAGAAAAAGTTTTGACGCGTATCAGAGGAACACTTGTAAAACCGATGTGTTCAGATTTAACTCTTTTCGGACTAAAACAGCTTGTTTCGTTGTATTAAGCACGAATACATGCTTTTCGCGCAGTTATAAGGGAAAAAGTTTTGACGCGTATCACATGGACACTTGGAAAACCGATGTGTTCAGATTTAACTCGTTTTGGTCTAAAACAGCTTGTTTCGTTGTATTAAGCCCGAATACATGTTTTCGCGCAGTTATAAGAGAGAAAGTTTTGACGAGTATCACGTGGATACTTGTAAAACCGATGTGTTGTGATTTAGCTCGTTTCGGTCTAAAACAGCTTGTTTCGCTGTATTAAGCAAGAATACATGCTTTTCGCGCAGTTATAAGAGAAAAAAATTTGACGCGTGTCAGAGGAACACTTGTAAAACTGATGTGTTGTGATTTAGCTCGTTTTGGTCTAAAACAGCTTGTTTCGCTGTATTAAGCAAGAATACATGCTTTTCGCGCAGTTATAAGAGAAAAGGTTTTGACGAGTATCACGTGGATACTTGTAAAACCGATTTGTTCAGATTTAGCTCGTTTCGGTCTAAAACAGCTTGTTTCGTTGTATTAAGCACGAATACATGCTTTTCGCGCAGTTATAAGAGAAAAAGTTTTGACGAGTATCACGTGGAACACTTGTAATACCGATGTGTTGTGATTTAGCTCGTTTCGGTCTAAAACAGCTTGATTCGCTGTGTTAAGCAAGAATACATGCTTTTCGCGCAGTTATAAAACAAAAAGTTTTGACGCGTATCAGAGGAACACTTGTAAAACCGATGTGTTGTGATTTAGCTCATTTCGGTCTAAAACAGCTTGTTTCGTTGTATTAAGCAAGAATACATGCTTTTCGCGCAGTTATAAGAGAAAAAGTTTTGACGAGTATCACGTGGATACTTGTAAAACCGATGTGTTCAGATTTAGCTCGTTTCGGTCTAAAACAGCTTGTTTCGTTGTATTAAGCAAGAATACATGCTTTTCGCGCAGTTATAAGGGAAAAAGTTTTGACGCGTATTAGAGAGACACTTGTAAAACCGATTTGTTGTGATTTAGCTCGTTTCGGTCTAAAACAGCTTGTTTCGTTGTATTAAGCAAGAATACATGCTTTTCGCGCAGTTATAAGAGAAAAAGTTTTGACGAGTATCACGTGGATACTTGTAAAACCGATGTGTTCAGATTTAGCTCGTTTCGGTCAAAAACAGCTTGTTTCGTTGTATTAAGCACGAATACATGCTTTTCGCGCAGTTAAAAGAGAAAAAGTTTTGACGAGTATCACGTGGAACACTTGTAATACCGATGTGTTGTGATTTAGCTCGTTTCGGTCTAAAACAGCTTGTTTCGCTGTATTAAGCCAGAATACATGCTTTTCGCGCCGTTATAAGAGAAAAAGTTTTGACGCGTATCAGAGACACCTGTAAAACCGATGTGTTCAGATTTAGCTCGTTTCGGTCTAAAACAACTTGTTTTGTTGTATTAAGCACGAATACGTGCTTTTCGCGCAGTTATAAGAGAAAAAGATTTGACGAGTATCACGTGGAACACTTGTAATACCGATGTGTTGTGATTTGGCTCGTTTCGGTCTAAAACAGCTTGTTTCGTTGTATTAAGCAAGAATACATGCTTTTCGCGCAGTTATAAGAGAAAAAGTTTTGACGCGTATCAGAGGAACTCTTTTCGGACTAAAACAGCTTGTTTCGTTGTATTAAGCACGAATACATGCTTTTCGCGCAGTTATAAGGGAAAAAGTTTTGACGCGTATCACATGGACACTTGGAAAACCGATGTGTTCAGATTTAGCTCGTTTTGGTCTAAAACAGCTTGTTTCGTTGTATTAAGCACGAATACATGTTTTCGCGCAGTTATAAGAGAAAAAGTTTTGACGCGTATCAGAGGAACACTTGTAAAACCGATGTGTTGTGATTTAGCTCGTTTCGGTCTAAAACAGCTTGTTTCGCTGTATTAAGCACGAATACATGCTTTTCGCGCAGTTATAAGAGAAAAAGCTTAGACGCGTATCAGAGGAACAATTGTAAAACCGATGTGTTGTGATTTAGCTCGTTTCGGTCTAAAACAGCTTGTTTCGCTGTATTAAGCAGAAATACATGCTTTCCGCGCAGTGATAAGAGAAAAAGCTTTAAAGGCTTGTCACAGGGACACTTGTAAAACCGATGTGTTCAGATTTACCTCGTTTCGGTCTAAAACAGCTTGTTTCGTTGGACTAAGCACGAATACATGCTTTTCGCGCAGCTATAAGAGAAAAAAGAGTTGACGCGTATCAGAGGAACACTTGTAAAACCGATGTGTTGTGATTTAGCTCGTTTCGGTCTAAAACAGCTTGTTTCGCTGTATTAAGCAAGAATACATGCTTTTCGCGCTGTTATAAGAGAAAACAATTTGACGCGTGTAAGAGGAACACTTGTAAAACCGATGTGTTGTGATTTAGCTCGTTTTGGTCTAAAACAGCTTGTTTCGCTGTATTAAGCAAGAATACATGCTTTTCGCGCAGTTATAAGAGAAAAAGTTTTGACGCGTATTAGAGAGAGACTTGTAAAACCGATGTGTTGTGATTTAGCTCTTTTCGGTCTAAAACAGCTTGTTTCGTTGTATTAAGCAAGAATACATGCTTTTCGCGCAGTTATAAGAGAAAAAGTTTTGACGAGTATCACGTGGATACTTGTAAAACCGATTTGTTCAGATTTAGCTCGTTTCGGTCTAAAACAGCTTGTTTCGTTGTATTAAGCACGAATACATGCTTTTCGCGCAGTTATAAGAGAAAAAGTTTTGACGAGTATCACGTGGAACACTTGTAATACCGATGTGTTGTGATTTAGCTCGTTTCGGTCTAAAACAGCTTGATTCGCTGTATTAAGCAAGAATACATGCTTTTCGCGCAGTTATAAAAGAAAAAGTTTTGACGCGTATCAGAGGAACACTTGTAAAACCGATGTGTTGTGATTTAGCTCATTTCGGTCTAAAACAGCTTGTTTTGTTGTATTAAGCAAGAATACATGCTTTTCGCGCAGTTATAAGAGAAAAAGATTTGACGAGTATCACGTGGAACACTTGTAATACCGATGTGTTGTGATTTGGCTCGTTTCGGTCTAAAACAGCTTGTTTCGTTGTATTAAGCAAGAATACATGCTTTTCGCGCAGTTATAAGAGAAAAAGTTTTGACGCGTATCAGAGGAACACTTGTAAAACCGATGTGTTCAGATTTAACTCTTTTCGGACTAAAACAGCTTGTTTCGTTGTATTAAGCACGAATACATGCTTTTCGCGCAGTTATAAGGGAAAAAGTTTTGACGCGTATCACATGGACACTTGGAAAACCGATGTGTTCAGATTTAACTCGTTTTGGTCTAAAACAGCTTGTTTCGTTGTATTAAGCCCGAATACATGTTTTCGCGCAGTTATAAGAGAGAAAGTTTTGACGAGTATCACGTGGATACTTGTAAAACCGATGTGTTGTGATTTAGCTCGTTTCGGTCTAAAACAGCTTGTTTCGCTGTATTAAGCAAGAATACATGCTTTTCGCGCAGTTATAAGAGAAAAAAATTTGACGCGTGTCAGAGGAACACTTGTAAAACTGATGTGTTGTGATTTAGCTCGTTTTGGTCTAAAACAGCTTGTTTCGCTGTATTAAGCAAGAATACATGCTTTTCGCGCAGTTATAAGAGAAAAAGTTTTGACGAGTATCACGTGGATACTTGTGAAACCGATTTGTTCAGATTTAGCTCGTTTCGGTCTAAAACAGCTTGTTTCGTTGTATTAAGCACGAATACATGCTTTTCGCGCAGTTATAAGAGAAAAAGTTTTGACGAGTATCACGTGGAACACTTGTAATACCGATATGTTGTGATTTAGCTCGTTTCGGTCTAAAACAGCTTGTTTCGTTGTATTAAGCAAGAATACATGCTTTTCGCGCAGTTATAAGAGAAAAAGTTTTGACGAGTATCACGTGGATACTTGTAAAACCGATGTGTTCAGATTTAGCTCGTTTCGGTCTAAAACAGCTTGTTTCGTTGTATTAAGCAAGAATACATGCTTTTCGCGCAGTTATAAGAGAAAAAGTTTTGACGAGTATCACGTGGATACTTGTAAAACCGATGTGTTCAGATTTAGCTCGTTTCGGTCTAAAACAGCTTGTTTCGTTGTATTAAGCAAGAATACATGCTTTTCGCGCAGTTATAAGGGAAAAAGTTTTGACGCCTATTAGAGAGACACTTGTAAAACCGATTTGTTGTGATTTAGCTCGTTTCGGTCTAAAACAGCTTGTTTCGTTGTATTAAGCAAGAATACATGCTTTTCGCGCAGTTATAAGAGAAAAAGTTTTGACGAGTATCACGTGGATACTTGTAAAACCGATGTGTTCAGATTTAGCTCGTTTCGGTCAAAAACAGCTTGTTTCGTTGTATTAAGCACGAATACATGCTTTTCGCGCAGTTAAAAGAGAAAAAGTTTTGACGAGTATCACGTGGAACACTTGTAATACCGATGTGTTGTGATTTAGCTCGTTTCGGTCTAAAACAGCTTGTTTCGCTGTATTAAGCCAGAATACATGCTTTTCGCGCCGTTATAAGAGAAAAAGTTTTGACGCGTATCAGAGACACCTGTAAAACCGATGTGTTCAGATTTAGCTCGTTTCGGTCTAAAACAACTTGTTTTGTTGTATTAAGCACGAATACGTGCTTTTCGCGCAGTTATAAGAGAAAAAGATTTGACGAGTATCACGTGGAACACTTGTAATACCGATGTGTTGTGATTTGGCTCGTTTCGGTCTAAAACAGCTTGTTTCGTTGTATTAAGCAAGAATACATGCTTTTCGCGCAGTTATAAGAGAAAAAGTTTTGACGCGTATCAGAGGAACACTTGTAAAACCGATGTGTTCAGATTTAACTCTTTTCGGACTAAAACAGCTTGTTTCGTTGTATTAAGCACGAATACATGCTTTTCGCGCAGTTATAAGGGAAAAAGTTTTGACGCGTATCACATGGACACTTGGAAAACCGATGTGTTCAGATTTAGCTCGTTTTGGTCTAAAACAGCTTGTTTCGTTGTATTAAGCACGAATACATGTTTTCGCGCAGTTATAAGAGAAAAAGTTTTGACGCGTATCAGAGGAACACTTGTAAAACCGATGTGTTGTGATTTAGCTCGTTTCGGTCTAAAACAGCTTGTTTCGCTGTATTAAGCACGAATACATGCTTTTCGCGCAGTTATAAGAGAAAAAGCTTAGACGCGTATCAGAGGAACAATTGTAAAACCGATGTGTTGTGATTTAGCTCGTTTCGGTCTAAAACAGCTTGTTTCGCTGTATTAAGCAGAAATACATGCTTTCCGCGCAGTGATAAGAGAAAAAGCTTTAAAGGCTTGTCACAGGGACACTTGTAAAACCGATGTGTTCAGATTTACCTCGTTTCGGTCTAAAACAGCTTGTTTCGTTGGACTAAGCACGAATACATGCTTTTCGCGCAGCTATAAGAGAAAAAAGAGTTGACGCGTATCAGAGGAACACTTGTAAAACCGATGTGTTGTGATTTAGCTCGTTTCGGTCTAAAACAGCTTGTTTCGCTGTATTAAGCAAGAATACATGCTTTTCGCGCTGTTATAAGAGAAAAAAATTTGACGCGTGTCAGAGGAACACTTGTAAAACCGATGTGTTGTGATTTAGCTCGTTTTGGTCTAAAACAGCTTGTTTCGCTGTATTAAGCAAGAATACATGCTTTTCGCGTAGTTATAAGAGAAAAAGTTTTGACGCGTATTAGAGAGAGACTTGTAAAACCGATGTGTTGTGATTTAGCTCTTTTCGGTCTAAAACAGCTTGTTTCGTTGTATTAAGCAAGAATACATGCTTTTCGCGCAGTTATAAGAGAAAAAGTTTTGACGAGTATCACGTGGATACTTGTAAAACCGATTTGTTCAGATTTAGCTCGTTTCGGTCTAAAACAGCTTGTTTCGTTGTATTAAGCACGAATACATGCTTTTCGCGCAGTTATAAGAGAAAAAGTTTTGACGAGTATCACGTGGAACACTTGTAATACCGATGTGTTGTGATTTAGCTCGTTTCGGTCTAAAACAGCTTGATTCGCTGTATTAGGCAAGAATACATGCTTTTCGCGCAGTTATAAAAGAAAAAGTTTTGACGCGTATCAGAGGAACACTTGTAAAACCGATGTGTTGTGATTTAGCTCATTTCGGTCTAAAACAGCTTGTTTTGTTGTATTAAGCAAGAATACATGCTTTTCTCGCAGTTATAAGAGAAAAAGTTTTGACGAGTATCACGTGGATACTTGTAAAACCGATGTGTTCAGATTTAGCTCGTTTCGGTCTAAAACAGCTTGTTTCGTTGTATTAAGCAAGAATACATGCTTTTCGCGCAGTTATAAGAGAAAAAGTTTTGACGCGTATTAGAGAGACACTTGTAAAACCGATTTGTTGTGATTTAGCTCGTTTCGGTCTAAAACAGCTTGTTTCGTTGTATTAAGCAAGAATACATGCTTTTCGCGCAGTTATAAGAGAAAAAGTTTTGACGAGTATCACGTGGATACTTGTAAAACCGATGTGTTCAGATTTAGCTCGTTTCGGTCAAAAACAGCTTGTTTCGCTGTATTAAGCAAGAATACATGCTTTTCGCGCAGTTATAAGAGAAAAAGTTTTGACGCGTATTAGAGAGACACTTGTAAAACCGATGTGTTGTGATTTAGCTCTTTTCGGTCTAAAACAGTTTGTTTCGTTGTATTAAGCAAGAATACATGCTTTTCGCGCAGTTATAAGAGAAAAAGTTTTGACGAGTATCACGTGGATACTTGTAAAACCGATTTGTTCAGATTTAGCTCGTTTCGGTCTAAAACAGCTTGTTTCGTTGTATTAAGCACGAATACATGCTTTTCGCACAGTTATAAGAGAAAAAGTTTTGACGAGTATCACGTGGAACACTTGTAATACCGATGTGTTGTGATTTAGCTCGTTTCGGTCTAAAACAGCTTGATTCGCTGTATTAAGCAAGAATACATGCTTTTCGCGCAGTTATAAAAGAAAAAGTTTTGACGCGTATCAGAGGAACACTTGTAAAACCGATGTGTTGTGATTTAGCTCATTTCGGTCTAAAACAGCTTGTTTCGTTGTATTAAGCAAGAATACATGCTTTTCGCGCAGTTATAAGAGAAAAAGTTTTGACGAGTATCACGTGGATACTTGTAAAACCGATGTGTTCAGATTTAGCTCGTTTCGGTCTAAAACAGCTTGTTTCGTTGTATTAAGCAAGAATACATGCTTTTCGCGCAGTTATAAGAGAAAAAGTTTTGACGCGTATTAGAGAGACACTTGTAAAACCGATGTGTTGTGATTTAGCTCGTTTCGGTCTAAAACAGCTTGTTTCGTTGTATTAAGCAAGAATACATGCTTTTCGCGCAGTTATAAGAGAAAAAGTTTTGACGAGTATCACGTGGATACTTGTAAAACCGATGTGTTCAGATTTAGCTCGTTTCGGTCAAAAACAGCTTGTTTCGTTGTATTAAGCACGAATACATGCTTTTCGCGCAGTTAAAAGAGAAAAAGTTTTGACGAGTATCACGTGGAACACTTGTAATACCGATGTGTTGTGATTTAGCTCGTTTCGGTCTAAAACAGCTTGTTTCGCTGTATTAAGCAAGAATACATGCTTTTCGCGCCGTTATAAGAGAAAAAGTTTTGACGCGTATCAGAGGAACACTTGTAAAACCGATGTGTTGTGATTTAGCTCATTTCGGTCTAAAACAGCTTGTTTCGCTGTATTAGGCAAGAATACATGCTTTTCGCGCAGTTATAAGAGAAAAAGTTTTGACGCGTATCAGAGAAACACTTGTAAAACCGATGTGTTGTGATTTAGCTCGTTTCGGTCTAAAACAGCTTGTTTCGCTGTATTAAGCAAGAATACATGCTTTTCGCGCAGTTATAAGAGAAAAAGTTTTGACGCGTATTAGAGGAACACTTGTAAAACCGATGTGTTGTGATTTAGCTCGTTTCGGTCTAAAACAAATTGTTTCGCTGTATTAAGCAAGAATACATGCTTTTCGCGCAGTTATAAGAGAAAAAGTTTTGACGCGTATCAGAGGAACACTTGTAAAACCGATGTGTTCAGATTTAGCTCGTTTCGGTCTAAAACAGCTTGTTTCGTTGTATTAAGCACGAATACATGCTTTACGCGCAGTTATAGAAGAAAAAGTTTTGACGCGTATCAGAGACACTTGTAAAACCGATGTGTTGTGATTTAGCTCGTTTCGGTCTAAAACAGCTTGTGACGTTGTATTAAGCAAGAATACATGCTTTTCGCGCAGTTATAAGAGAAAAAGTTTTGACGCGTATTAGAGAGACACTTGTAAAACCGATGTGTTGTGATTTAGCTCGTTTCGGTCTAAAACAGCTTGTTTCGTTGTATTAAGCAAGAATACATGCTTTTCGCGCAGTTATAAGAGAAAAAGTTTTGACGAGTATCACGTGGATACTTGTAAAACCGATGTGTTCAGATTTAGCTCGTTTCGGTCTAAAACAACTTGTTTCGTTGTATTAAGCACGAATACATGCTTTTCGCGCAGTTATAAGAGAAAAAGTTTTGACGAGTATCACGTGGAACACTTGTAATACCGATGTGTTGTGATTTAGCTCGTTTCGGTCTAAAACAGCTTGTTTCGCTGTATTAAGCAAGAATACATGCTTTCCGCGCAGTTATAAGAGAAAAAGTTTTGACGCGTATCAGAGGAATGCTTGTAAAACCGATGTGTTGTGATTTAGCTCGTTTCGGTCTAAAACAGCTTGTTTCGCTGTATTAAGCAAGAATACATGCTTTTCGCGCAGTTATAAGAGAAAAAGTTTTGACGCGTATCAGAGGAACACTTGTAAAACCTATGTGTTGTGATTTAGCTCGTTTCGGTCTAAAACAGCTTGTTTCGTTGTATTAAGCAAGAATACATGCTTTTCGCGCAGTTATAAGAGAAAAAGTTTTGACGAGTATCACGTGGATACTTGTAAAACCGATGTGTTCAGATTTAGCTCGTTTCGGTCAAAAACAGCTTGTTTCGTTGTATTAAGCATGAATACATGCTTTTCGCGCAGTTAAAAGAGAAAAAGTTTTGACGAGTATCACGTGGAACACTTGTAAAACCGATGTGTTGTGATTTAGCTCGTTTCGGTCTAAAACAGCTTCTTTCGCTGTATTAAGCAAGAATACATGCTTTTCGCGCAGTTATAAGAGAAAAAGTTTTGACGAGTATCACGTGGAACACTTGTAATACCGATGTGTTGTGATTTAGCTCGTTTCGGTCTAAAACAACTTGATTCGCTGTATTAAGCAAGAATACATGCTTTTCGCGCAGTTATAAAAGAAAAAGTTTTGACGCGTATCAGAGGAACACTTGTAAAACCGATGTGTTGTGATTTAGCTCATTTCGGTCTAAAACAGCTTGTTTCGCTGTATTAGGCAAGAATACATGCTTTTCGCGCAGTTATAAGAGAAAAAGTTTTGACGAGTATCACGTGGATACTTGTAAAACCGATGTGTTCAGATTTAGCTCGTTTCGGTCTAAAACAGCTTGTTTCGTTGTATTAAGCAAGAATACAAGCTTTTCGCGCAGTTATAAGAGAAAAAGTTTTGACGCGTATTAGAGAGACACTTGTAAAACCGATGTGCTGTGATTTAGCTCGTTTCGGTCTAAAACAGCTTGTTTCGTTGTATTAAGCAAGAATACATGCTTTTCGCGCAGTTATAAGAGAAAAGGTTTGACGAGTGGATACTTGTAAAACCGATGTGTTCAGATTTAGCTCGTTTCGGTCTAAAACAGCTTGTTTCGCTGTATTAAGCAAGAATACATGCTTTTCGCGCAGTTATAAGAGAAAAAGTTTTGACGCGTATCAGAGGAACACTTGTAAAACCGATGTGTTGTGATTTAGCTCATTTCGGTCTAAAACAGCTTGTTTCGTTGTATTAAGCAAGAATACATGCTTTTCGCGCAGTTATAAGAGAAAAAGTTTTGACGAGTATCACGTGGATACTTGTAAAACCGATGTGTTCAGATTTAGCTCGTTTCGGTCTAAAACAGCTTGTTTCGTTGTATTAAGCAAGAATACATGCTTTTCGCGCAGTTATAAGGGAAAAAGTTTTGACGCGTATTAGAGAGACACTTGTAAAACCGATTTGTTGTGATTTAGCTCGTTTCGGTCTAAAACAGCTTGTTTCGTTGTATTAAGCAAGAATACATGCTTTTCGCGCAGTTATAAGAGAAAAAGTTTTGACGAGTATCACGTGGATACTTGTAAAACCGATGTGTTCAGATTTAGCTCGTTTCGGTCAAAAACAGCTTGTTTCGTTGTATTAAGCACGAATACATGCTTTTCGCGCAGTTAAAAGACAAAAAGTTTTGACGAGTATCACGTGGAACACTTGTAATACCGATGTGTTGTGATTTAGCTCGTTTCGGTCTAAAACAGCTTGTTTCGCTGTATTAAGCAAGAATACATGCTTTTCGCGCCGTTATAAGAGAAAAAGTTTTGACGCGTATCAGAGACACCTGTAAAACCGATGTGTTCAGATTTAGCTCGTTTCGGTCTAAAACAACTTGTTTTGTTGTATTGAGCACGAATACGTGCTTTTCGCGCAGTTATAAGAGAAAAAGATTTGACGAGTATCACGTGGAACACTTGTAATACCGATGTGTTGTGATTTGGCTCGTTTCGGTCTAAAACAGCTTGTTTCGTTGTATTAAGCAAGAATACATGCTTTTCGCGCAGTTATAAGAGAAAAAGTTTTGACGCGTATCAGAGGAACACTTGTAAAACCGATGTGTTCAGATTTAACTCTTTTCGGACTAAAACAGCTTGTTTCGTTGTATTAAGCACGAATACATGCTTTTCGCGCAGTTATAAGGGAAAAAGTTTTGACGCGTATCACATGGACACTTGGAAAACCGATGTGTTCAGATTTAGCTCGTTTTGGTCTAAAACAGCTTGTTTCGTTGTATTAAGCACGAATACATGTTTTCGCGCAGTTATAAGAGAAAAAGTTTTGACGCGTATCAGAGGAACACTTGTAAAACCGATGTGTTGTGATTTAGCTCGTTTCGGTCTAAAACAGCTTGTTTCGCTGTATTAAGCACGAATACATGCTTTTCGCGCAGTTATAAGAGAAAAAGCTTAGACGCGTATCAGAGGAACAATTGTAAAACCGATGTGTTGTGATTTAGCTCGTTTCGGTCTAAAACAGCTTGTTTCGCTGTATTAAGCAGAAATACATGCTTTTCGCGCAGTGATAAGAGAAAAAGCTTTAAAGGCTTGTCACAGGGACACATGTAAAACCGATGTGTTCAGATTTACCTCGTTTCGGTCTAAAACAGCTTGTTTCGTTGGACTAAGCACGAATACATGCTTTTCGCGCAGCTATAAGAGAAAAAAGAGTTGACGCGTATCAGAGGAACACTTGTAAAACCGATGTGTTGTGATTTAGCTCGTTTCGGTCTAAAACAGCTTGTTTCGCTGTATTAAGCAAGAATACATGCTTTTCGCGCAGTTATAAGAGAAAAAAATTTGACGCGTGTCAGAGGAACACTTGTAAAACCGATGTGTTGTGATTTAGCTCGTTTTGGTCTAAAACAGCTTGTTTCGCTGTATTAAGCAAGAATACATGCTTTTCGCGCAGTTATAAGAGAAAAAGTTTTGACGCGTATTAGAGAGAGACTTGTAAAACCGATGTGTTGTGATTTAGCTCTTTTCGGTCTAAAACAGCTTGTTTCGTTGTATTAAGCAAGAATACATGCTTTTCGCGCAGTTATAAGAGAAAAAGTTTTGACGAGTATCACGTGGATACTTGTAAAACCGATTTGTTCAGATTTAGCTCGTTTCGGTCTAAAACAGCTTGTTTCGTTGTATTAAGCACGAATACATGCTTTTCGCGCAGTTATAAGAGAAAAAGTTTTGACGAGTATCACGTGGAACACTTGTAATACCGATGTGTTGTGATTTAGCTCGTTTCGGTCTAAAACAGCTTGATTCGCTGTATTAAGCAAGAATACATGCTTTTCGCGCAGTTATAAAAGAAAAAGTTTTGACGCGTATCAGAGGAACACTTGTAAAACCGATGTGTTGTGATTTAGCTCATTTCGGTCTAAAACAGCTTGTTTCGTTGTATTAAGCAAGAATACATGCTTTTCTCGCAGTTATAAGAGAAAAAGATTTGACGAGTATCACGTGGATACTTGTAAAACCGATGTGTTCAGATTTAGCTCGTTTCGGTCTAAAACAGCTTGTTTCGTTGTATTAAGCAAGAATACATGCTTTTCGCGCAGTTATAAGAGAAAAAGTTTTGACGCGTATTAGAGAGACACTTGTAAAACCGATTTGTTGTGATTTAGCTCGTTTCGGTCTAAAACAGCTTGTTTCGTTTTATTAAGCAAGAATACATGCTTTTCGCGCAGTTATAAGAGAAAAAGTTTTGACGAGTATCACGTGGATACTTGTAAAACCGATGTGTTCAGATTTAGCTCGTTTCGGTCAAAAACAGCTTGTTTCACTGTATTAAGCAAGAATACATGCTTTTTGCGCAGCTATAAGAGAAAAAGTTTTGACGCGTATTAGAGAGACACTTGTAAAACCGATGTGTTGTGATTTAGCTCTTTTCGGTCTAAAACAGTTTGTTTCGTTGTATTAAGCAAGAATACATGCTTTTCGCGCAGTTATAAGAGAAAAAGTTTTGACGAGTATCACGTGGATACTTGTGAAACCGATTTGTTCAGATTTAGCTCGTTTCGGTCTAAAACAGCTTGTTTCGTTGTATTAAGCACGAATACATGCTTTTCGCGCAGTTATAAGAGAAAAAGTTTTGACGAGTATCACGTGGAACACTTGTAATACCGATGTGTTGTGATTTAGCTCGTTTCGGTCTAAAACAGCTTGATTCGCTGTATTAAGCAAGAATACATGCTTTTCGCGCAGTTATAAAAGAAAAAGTTTTGACGCGTATCAGAGGAACACTTGTAAAACCGATGTGTTCAGATTTAGCTCGTTTCGGTCTAAAACAGCTTGTTTCGTTGTATTAAGCAAGAATACATGCTTTTCGCGCAGTCATAAGAGAAAAAGTTTTGACGCGTATTAGAGAGAAGCTTGTAAAACCGATGTGTTGTGATTTAGCTCGTTTCGGTCTAAAACAGCTTGTTTCGTTGTATTAAGCAAGAATACATGCTTTTCGCGCAGTTATAAGAGAAAAAGTTTTGACGAGTATCACGTGGATACTTGTAAAACCGATGTGTTCAGATTTAGATCGTTTCGGTCAAAAACAGCTTGTTTCGTTGTATTAAGCACGAATACATGCTTTTCGCGCAGTTAAAAGAGAAAAAGTTTTGACGAGTATCACGTGGAACACTTGTAATACCGATGTGTTGTGATTTAGCTCGTTTCGGTCTAAAACAGCTTGTTTCGCTGTATTAAGCAAGAATACATGCTTTTCGCGCCGTTATAAGAGAAAAAGTTTTGACGCGTATCAGAGGAACACTTGTAAAACCGATGTGTTGTGATTTAGCTCATTTCGGTCTAAAACAGCTTGTTTCGCTGTATTAGGCAAGAATACATGCTTTTCGCGCAGTTATAAGAGAAAAAGTTTTGACGCGTATCAGAGAAACACTTGTAAAACCGATGTGTTGTGATTTAGCTCGTTTCGGTCTAAAACAGCTTGTTTCGCTGTATTAAGCAAGAATACATGCTTTTCGCGCAGTTATAAGAGAAAAAGTTTTGACGCGTATTAGAGGAACACTTGTAAAACCGATGTGTTGTGATTTAGCTCGTTTCGGTCTAAAACAAATTGTTTCGCTGTATTAAGCAAGAATACATGCTTTTCGCGCAGTTATAAGAGAAAAAGTTTTGACGCGTATCAGAGGAACACTTGTAAAACCGATGTGTTCAGATTTAGCTCGTTTCGGTCTAAAACAGCTTGTGTCGTTGTATTAAGCAAGAATACATGCTTTTCGCGCAGTTATAAGAGAAAAAGTTTTGACGCGTATTAGAGAGACACTTGTAAAACCGATGTGTTGTGATTTAGCTCGTTTCGGTCTAAAACAGCTTGTTTCGTTGTATTAAGCAAGAATACATGCTTTTCGCGCAGTTATAAGAGAAAAAGTTTTGACGAGTATCACGTGGATACTTGTAAAACCGGTGTTCAGATTTAGCTCGTTTCGGTCTAAAACAACTTGTTTCGTTGTATTAAGCACGAATACATGCTTTTCGCGCAGTTATAAGAGAAAAAGTTTTGACGAGTATCACGTGGAACACTTGTAATACCGATGTGTTGTGATTTAGCTCGTTTCGGTCTAAAACAGCTTGTTTCGCTGTATTAAGCAAGAATACATGCTTTCCGCGCAGTTATAAGAGAAAAAGTTTTGACGCGTATCAGAGGAATGCTTGTAAAACCGATGTGTTGTGATTTAGCTCGTTTCGGTCTAAAACAGCTTGTTTCGCTGTATTAAGCAAGAATACATGCTTTTCGCGCAGTTATAAGAGAAAAAGTTTTGACGCGTATCAGAGGAACACTTGTAAAACCGATGTGTTGTGATTTAGCTCGTTTCGGTCTAAAACAGCTTGTTTCGTTGTATTAAGCAAGAATACATGCTTTTCGCGCAGTTATAAGAGAAAAAGTTTTGACGAGTATCACGTGGATACTTGTAAAACCGATGTGTTCAGATTTAGCTCGTTTCGGTCAAAAACAGCTTGTTTCGTTGTATTAAGCATGAATACATGCTTTTCGCGCAGTTACAAGAGAAAAAGTTTTGACGAGTATCACGTGGAACACTTGTAATACCGATGTGTTGTGATTTAGCTCGTTTCGGTCTAAAACAGCTTCTTTCGCTGTATTAAGCAAGAATACATGCTTTTCGCGCAGTTATAAGAGAAAAAGTTTTGACGAGTATCACGTGGAACACTTGTAATACCGATGTGTTGTGATTTAGCTCGTTTCGGTCTAAAACAACTTGATTCGCTGTATTAAGCAAGAATACATGCTTTTCGCGCAGTTATAAAAGAAAAAGTTTTGACGCGTATCAGAGGAACACTTGTAAAACCGATGTGTTGTGATTTAGCTCATTTTGGTCTAAAACAGCTTGTTTCGCTGTATTAAGCAAGAATACATGCTTTTCGCGCAGTTATAAGAGAAAAAGTTTTGACGAGTATCACGTGGATACTTGTAAAACCGATGTGTTCAGATTTAGCTCGTTTCGGTCTAAAACAGCTTGTTTCGTTGTATTAAGCAAGAATACAAGCTTTTCGCGCAGTTATAAGAGAAAAAGTTTTGACGCGTATTAGAGAGACACTTGTAAAACCGATGTGTTGTGATTTAGCTCGTTTCGGTCTAAAACAGCTTGTTTCGTTGTATTAAGCAAGAATACATGCTTTTCGCGCCGTTATAAGAGAAAAGTTTTGACGAGTATCACGTGGATACTTGTAAAACCGATGTGTTCAGATTTAGCTCGTTTCGGTCTAAAACAGCTTGTTTCGCTGTATTAAGCAAGAATACATGCTTTTCGCGCAGTTATAAGAGAAAAAGTTTTGACGCGTATCAGAGGAACACTTGTAAAACCGATGTGTTGTGATTTAGCTCGTTTCGGTCTAAAACAGCTTGTTTCGCTGTATTAAGCAAGAATACATGCTTTTCGCGCAGTTATAAGAGAAAAAGTTTTGACGCGTATCAGAGGAACACTTGTAAAACCGATGTGTTCAGATTTAGCTCGTTTCGGTCTAAAACAGCTTGTTTCGTTGTATTAAGCAAGAATACAAGCTTTTCGCGCAGTTATAAGAGAAAAAGTTTTGACGCGTATTAGAGAGACACTTGTAAAACCGATGTGTTGTGATTTAGCTCGTTTCGGTCTAAAACAGCTTGTTTCGTTGTATTAAGCAAGAATACATGCTTTTCGCGCCGTTATAAGAGAAAAGTTTTGACGAGTATCACGTGGATACTTGTAAAACCGATGTGTTCAGATTTAGCTCGTTTCGGTCTAAAACAGCTTGTTTCGCTGTATTAAGCAAGAATACATGCTTTTCGCGCAGTTATAAGAGAAAAAGTTTTGACGCGTATCAGAGGAACACTTGTAAAACCGATGTGTTGTGATTTAGCTCGTTTCGGTCTAAAACAGCTTGTTTCGCTGTATTAAGCAAGAATACATGCTTTTCGCGCAGTTATAAGAGAAAAAGTTTTGACGCGTATCAGAGGAACACTTGTAAAACCGATGTGTTCAGATTTAGCTCGTTTCGGTCTGAAACAGCTTGTTTTGTTGTATTAAGCAAGAATACATGCTTTTTGCGCAGCTATAAGAGAAAAAGTTTTGACGCGTATTAGAGAGACACTTGAAAAACCGATGTGTTGTGATTTAGCTCTTTTCGGTCTAAAACAGTTTGTTTCGTTGTATTAAGCAAGAATACATGCTTTTCGCGCAGTTATAAGAGAAAAAGTTTTGACGAGTATCACGTGGATACTTGTGAAACCGATTTGTTCAGATTTAGCTCGTTTCGGTCTAAAACAGCTTGTTTCGTTGTATTAAGCACGAATACATGCTTTTCGCGCAGTTATAAGAGAAAAAGTTTTGACGAGTATCACGTGGAACACTTGTAATACCGATGTGTTGTGATTTAGCTCGTTTCGGTCTAAAACAGCTTGATTCGCTGTATTAAGCAAGAATACATGCTTTTCGCGCAGTTATAAAAGAAAAAGTTTTGACGCGTATCAGAGGAACACTTGTAAAACCGATGTGTTGTGATTTAGCTCATTTCGGTCTAAAACAGCTTGTTTCGTTGTATTAAGCAAGAATACATGCTTTTCGCGCAGTTATAAGAGAAAAAGTTTTGACGAGTATCACGTGGATACTTGTAAAACCGATGTGTTCAGATTTAGCTCGTTTCGGTCTAAAACAGCTTGTTTCGTTGTATTAAGCAAGAATACATGCTTTTCGCGCAGTCATAAGAGAAAAAGTTTTGACGCGTATTAGAGAGAAGCTTGTAAAACCGATGTGTTGTGATTTAGCTCGTTTCGGTCTAAAACAGCTTGTTTCGTTGTATTAAGCAAGAATACATGCTTTTCGCGCAGTTATAAGAGAAAAAGTTTTGACGAGTATCACGTGGATACTTGTAAAACCGATGTGTTCAGATTTAGATCGTTTCGGTCAAAAACAGCTTGTTTCGTTGTATTAAGCACGAATACATGCTTTTCGCGCAGTTAAAAGAGAAAAAGTTTTGACGAGTATCACGTGGAACACTTGTAATACCGATGTGTTGTGATTTAGCTCGTTTCGGTCTAAAACAGCTTGTTTCGCTGTATTAAGCAAGAATACATGCTTTTCGCGCCGTTATAAGAGAAAAAGTTTTGACGCGTATCAGAGGAACACTTGTAAAACCGATGTGTTGTGATTTAGCTCATTTCGGTCTAAAACAGCTTGTTTCGCTGTATTAGGCAAGAATACATGCTTTTCGCGCAGTTATAAGAGAAAAAGTTTTGACGCGTATCAGAGAAACACTTGTAAAACCGATGTGTTGTGATTTAGCTCGTTTCGGTCTAAAACAGCTTGTTTCGCTGTATTAAGCAAGAATACATGCTTTTCGCGCAGTTATAAGAGAAAAAGTTTTGACGCGTATTAGAGGAACACTTGTAAAACCGATGTGTTGTGATTTAGCTCGTTTCGGTCTAAAACAAATTGTTTCGCTGTATTAAGCAAGAATACATGCTTTTCGCGCAGTTATAAGAGAAAAAGTTTTGACGCGTATCAGAGGAACACTTGTAAAACCGATGTGTTCAGATTTAGCTCGTTTCGGTCTAAAACAGCTTGTGTCGTTGTATTAAGCAAGAATACATGCTTTTCGCGCAGTTATAAGAGAAAAAGTTTTGACGCGTATTAGAGAGACACTTGTAAAACCGATGTGTTGTGATTTAGCTCGTTTCGGTCTAAAACAGCTTGTTTCGTTGTATTAAGCAAGAATACATGCTTTTCGCGCAGTTATAAGAGAAAAAGTTTTGACGAGTATCACGTGGATACTTGTAAAACCGGTGTTCAGATTTAGCTCGTTTCGGTCTAAAACAACTTGTTTCGTTGTATTAAGCACGAATACATGCTTTTCGCGCAGTTATAAGAGAAAAAGTTTTGACGAGTATCACGTGGAACACTTGTAATACCGATGTGTTGTGATTTAGCTCGTTTCGGTCTAAAACAGCTTGTTTCGCTGTATTAAGCAAGAATACATGCTTTCCGCGCAGTTATAAGAGAAAAAGTTTTGACGCGTATCAGAGGAATGCTTCTAAAACCGATGTGTTGTGATTTAGCTCGTTTCGGTCTAAAACAGCTTGTTTCGCTGTATTAAGCAAGAATACATGCTTTTCGCGCAGTTATAAGAGAAAAAGTTTTGACGCGTATCAGAGGAACACTTGTAAAACCGATGTGTTGTGATTTAGCTCGTTTCGGTCTAAAACAGCTTGTTTCGTTGTATTAAGCAAGAATACATGCTTTTCGCGCAGTTATAAGAGAAAAAGTTTTGACGAGTATCACGTGGATACTTGTAAAACCGATGTGTTCAGATTTAGCTCGTTTCGGTCAAAAACAGCTTGTTTCGTTGTATTAAGCATGAATACATGCTTTTCGCGCAGTTACAAGAGAAAAAGTTTTGACGAGTATCACGTGGAACACTTGTAATACCGATGTGTTGTGATTTAGCTCGTTTCGGTCTAAAACAGCTTCTTTCGCTGTATTAAGCAAGAATACATGCTTTTCGCGCAGTTATAAGAGAAAAAGTTTTGACGAGTATCACGTGGAACACTTGTAATACCGATGTGTTGTGATTTAGCTCGTTTCGGTCTAAAACAACTTGATTCGCTGTATTAAGCAAGAATACATGCTTTTCGCGCAGTTATAAAAGAAAAAGTTTTGACGCGTATCAGAGGAACACTTGTAAAACCGATGTGTTGTGATTTAGCTCATTTTGGTCTAAAACAGCTTGTTTCGCTGTATTAAGCAAGAATACATGCTTTTCGCGCAGTTATAAGAGAAAAAGTTTTGACGAGTATCACGTGGATACTTGTAAAACCGATGTGTTCAGATTTAGCTCGTTTCGGTCTAAAACAGCTTGTTTCGTTGTATTAAGCAAGAATACAAGCTTTTCGCGCAGTTATAAGAGAAAAAGTTTTGACGCGTATTAGAGAGACACTTGTAAAACCGATGTGTTGTGATTTAGCTCGTTTCGGTCTAAAACAGCTTGTTTCGTTGTATTAAGCAAGAATACATGCTTTTCGCGCCGTTATAAGAGAAAAGTTTTGACGAGTATCACGTGGATACTTGTAAAACCGATGTGTTCAGATTTAGCTCGTTTCGGTCTAAAACAGCTTGTTTCGCTGTATTAAGCAAGAATACATGCTTTTCGCGCAGTTATAAGAGAAAAAGTTTTGACGCGTATCAGAGGAACACTTGTAAAACCGATGTGTTGTGATTTAGCTCGTTTCGGTCTAAAACAGCTTGTTTCGCTGTATTAAGCAAGAATACATGCTTTTCGCGCAGTTATAAGAGAAAAAGTTTTGACGCGTATCAGAGGAACACTTGTAAAACCGATGTGTTCAGATTTAGCTCGTTTCGGTCTAAAACAGCTTGTTTAGTTGTATTAAGCACGAATACATGCTTTACGCGCAGTTATAGAAGAAAACGTTTTGACGCGTATCAGAGACACTTGTAAAACCGATGTGTTGTGATTTAGCTCGTTTCGGTCTAAAACAGCTTGTTTCGTTGTATTAAGCACGAATACATGCTTTTCGCGCAGTTATAAGAGAAAAAGTTTTGACGAGTATCACGTGGAACACTTGTAATACCGATGTGTTGTGATTTAGCTCGTTTCGGTTTAAAACAGCTTGTTTCGCTGTATTAAGCAAGAATACATGCTTTTCGCGCAGTTATAAGAGAAAAAGTTTTGACGCGTATCAGAGGAACACTTGTAAAACCGATGTGTTCAGATTTAGCTCGTTTCGGTCTGAAACAGCTTGTTTTGTTGTATTAAGCACGAATACATGCTTTTCGCGCAGTTATAAGAGAAAAAGTTTAGACGCGTATCAGAGGAACACTTGTAAAACCGATGTGTTGTGATTTAGCTCGTTTCGGTGTAAAACAGCTTGTTTCGCTGTATTAAGCAGAAATACATGCTTTTCGCGCAGTGATAAGAGAAAAAGTTTTAAAGGCGTGTCACAGGGACACTTGTAAAACCGATGTGTTCAGATTTACCTCGTTTCGGTCTAAAACAGCTTGTTTCTTTGGACTAAGCACGAATACATGCTTTTCGCGCAGCTATAAGAGAAAAAAGAGTTGACGCTTATCAGAGGAACACTTGTAAAACCGATGTGTTGTGATTTAGCTCGTTTCGGTCTAAAACAGCTTCTTTCGCTGTATTAAGCAAGAATACATGCTTTTCGCGCAGTTATAAGAGAAAAAAATTTGACGCGTGTCAGAGGAACACTTGTAAAACCGATGTGTTGTGATTTAGCTCGTTTTGGTCTAAAACAGCTTGTTTCGCTGTATTAAGCAAGAATACATGCTTTTCGCGCAGTTATAAGAGAAAAAGTTTTGACGAGTGTCACGTGGATACTTGTAAAACCGATGTGTTCAGATTTAGCTCGTTTCGGTCTAAAACAGCTTGTTTCGTTGTATTAAGCAAGAATACATGCTTTTCGCGCAGTTATAAGAGAAAAAGTTTTGACGCGTATTAGAGAGACACTTGTAAAACCGATTTGTTGTGATTTAGCTCGTTTCGGTCTAAAACAGCTTGTTTCGTTGTATTAAGCAAGAATACATGCTTTTCGCGCAGTTATAAGAAAAAAAGTTTTGACGAGTATCACGTGGATACTTGTAAAACCGATGTGTTCAGATTTAGCTCGTTTCGGTCAAAAACAGCTTGTTTCGTTGTATTGAGCACGAATACATGCTTTTCGCGCAGTTAAAAGAGAAAAAGTTTTGACGAGTATCACGTGGAACACTTGTAATACCGATGTGTTGTGATTTAGCTCGTTTCGGTCTAAAACAACTTGTTTCGCTGTATTAGGCAAGAATACATGCTTTTCGCGCCGTTATAAGAGAAAAAGTTTTTACGCGTATCAGAGGAACACTTGTAAAACCGATGTGTTGTGATTTAGCTCATTTCGGTCTAAAACAGCTTGTTTCGCTGTATTAAGCAAGAATACATGCTTTTCGCGCAGTTATAAGAGAAAAAGTTTTGACGCGTATTAGAGAGACACTTGTAAAACCGATTTGTTGTGATTTAGCTCGTTTCGGTCTAAAACAGCTTGTTTCGATGTATTAAGCAAGAATACATGCTTTTCGCGCAGTTATAAGAGAAAAAGTTTTGACGAGTATCACGTGGATACTTGTAAAACCGATGTGTTCAGATTTAGCTCGTTTCGGTCAAAAACAGCTTGTTTCGTTGTATTAAGCACGAATACATGCTTTTCGCGCAGTTAAAAGAGAAAACGTTTTGACGAGTATCACGTGGAACACTTGTATTACCGATGTGTTGTGATTTAGCTCGTTTCGGTCTAAAACAGCTTGTTTCGCTGTTATAAGCAAGAATACATGCTTTTCGCGCCGTTATAAGAGAAAAAGTTTTGACGCGTATCAAAGGAACACTTGTAAAACCGATGTGTTGTGATTTAGCTCATTTCGGTCTAAAACAGCTTGTTTCGCTGTTATAAGCAAGAATACATGCTTTTCGCGCCGTTATAAGAGAAAAAGTTTTGACGCGTATCAGAGGAACACTTGTAAAACCGATGTGTTGTGATTTAGCTCGTTTCGGTCTAAAACAGCTTGTTTCGCTGTATTAAGCAAGAATACATGCTTTTCGCGCAGTTATAAGAGAAAAAGTTTTGACGAGTATCACGTGGAACACTTGTAATACCGATGTGTTGTGATTTAGCTCGTTTCGGTCTAAAACAACTTGATTCGCTGTATTAAACAAGAATACATGCTTTTCGCGCAGTTATAAAAGAAAAAGTTTTGACGCGTATCAGAGGAACACTTGTAAAACCGATGTGTTGTGATTTAGCTCATTTCGGTCTAAAACAGCTTGTTTCGCTGTATTAGGCAAGAATACATGCTTTTCGCGCAGTTATAAGAGAAAAAGTTTTGACGAGTATCACGTGGATACTTGTAAAACCGATGTGTTCAGATTTAGCTCGTTTCGGTCTAAAACAGCTTGTTTCGTTGTATTAAGCAAGAATACAAGCTTTTCGCGCAGTTATAAGAGAAAAAGTTTTGACGCGTATTAGAGAGACACTTGTAAAACCGATGTGCTGTGATTTCGCTCGTTTCGGTCTAAAACAGCTTGTTTCGTTGTATTAAGCAAGAATACATGCTTTTCGCGCAGTTATAAGAGAAAAGGTTTGACGAGTGGATACTTGTAAAACCGATGTGTTCAGATTTAGCTCGTTTCGGTCTAAAACAGCTTGTTTCGCTGTATTAAGCAAGAATACATGCTTTTCGCGCAGTTATAAGAGAAAAAGTTTTGACGCGTATCAGAGCAACACTTGTAAAACCGATGTGTTGTGATTTAGCTCATTTCGGTCTAAAACAGCTTGTTTCGTTGTATTAAGCAAGAATACATGCTTTTCGCGCAGTTATAAGAGAAAAAGTTTTGACGAGTATCACGTGGATACTTGTAAAACCGATGTGTTCAGATTTAGCTCGTTTCGGTCTAAAACAGCTTGTTTCGTTGTATTAAGCAAGAATACATGCTTTTCGCGCAGTTATAAGGGAAAAAGTTTTGACGCGTATTAGAGAGACACTTGTAAAACCGATTTGTTGTGATTTAGCTCGTTTCGGTCTAAAACAGCTTGTTTCGTTGTATTAAGCAAGAATACATGCTTTTCGCGCAGTTATAAGAGAAAAAGTTTTGACGAGTATCACGTGGATACTTGTAAAACCGATGTGTTCAGATTTAGCTCGTTTCGGTCAAAAACAGCTTGTTTCGTTGTATTAAGCACGAATACATGCTTTTCGCGCAGTTAAAAGACAAAAAGTTTTGACGAGTATCACGTGGAACACTTGTAATACCGATGTGTTGTGATTTAGCTCGTTTCGGTCTAAAACAGCTTGTTTCGCTGTATTAAGCAAGAATACATGCTTTTCGCGCCGTTATAAGAGAAAAAGTTTTGACGCGTATCAGAGACACCTGTAAAACCGATGTGTTCAGATTTAGCTCGTTTCGGTCTAAAACAACTTGTTTTGTTGTATTGAGCACGAATACGTGCTTTTCGCGCAGTTATAAGAGAAAAAGATTTGACGAGTATCACGTGGAACACTTGTAATACCGATGTGTTGTGATTTGGCTCGTTTCGGTCTAAAACAGCTTGTTTCGTTGTATTAAGCAAGAATACATGCTTTTCGCGCAGTTATAAGAGAAAAAGTTTTGACGCGTATCAGAGGAACACTTGTAAAACCGATGTGTTCAGATTTAACTCTTTTCGGACTAAAACAGCTTGTTTCGTTGTATTAAGCACGAATACATGCTTTTCGCGCAGTTATAAGGGAAAAAGTTTTGACGCGTATCACATGGACACTTGGAAAACCGATGTGTTCAGATTTAGCTCGTTTTGGTCTAAAACAGCTTGTTTCGTTGTATTAAGCACGAATACATGTTTTCGCGCAGTTATAAGAGAAAAAGTTTTGACGCGTATCAGAGGAACACTTGTAAAACCGATGTGTTGTGATTTAGCTCGTTTCGGTCTAAAACAGCTTGTTTCGCTGTATTAAGCACGAATACATGCTTTTCGCGCAGTTATAAGAGAAAAAGCTTAGACGCGTATCAGAGGAACAATTGTAAAACCGATGTGTTGTGATTTAGCTCGTTTCGGTCTAAAACAGCTTGTTTCGCTGTATTAAGCAGAAATACATGCTTTTCGCGCAGTGATAAGAGAAAAAGCTTTAAAGGCTTGTCACAGGGACACATGTAAAACCGATGTGTTCAGATTTACCTCGTTTCGGTCTAAAACAGCTTGTTTCGTTGGACTAAGCACGAATACATGCTTTTCGCGCAGCTATAAGAGAAAAAAGAGTTGACGCGTATCAGAGGAACACTTGTAAAACCGATGTGTTGTGATTTAGCTCGTTTCGGTCTAAAACAGCTTGTTTCGCTGTATTAGGCAAGAATACATGCTTTTCGCGCAGTTATAAGAGAAAAAAATTTGACGCGTGTCAGAGGAACACTTGTAAAACCGATGTGTTGTGATTTAGCTCGTTTTGGTCTAAAACAGCTTGTTTCGCTGTATTAAGCAAGAATACATGCTTTTCGCGCAGTTATAAGAGAAAAAGTTTTGACGCGTATTAGAGAGAGACTTGTAAAACGGATGTGTTGTGATTTAGCTCTTTTCGGTCTAAAACAGCTTGTTTCGTTGTATTAAGCAAGAATACATGCTTTTCGCGCAGTTATAAGAGAAAAAGTTTTGACGAGTATCACGTGGATACTTGTAAAACCGATTTGTTCAGATTTAGCTCGTTTCGGTCTAAAACAGCTTGTTTCGTTGTATTAAGCACGAATACATGCTTTTCGCGCAGTTATAAGAGAAAAAGTTTTGACGAGTATCACGTGGAACACTTGTAATACCGATGTGTTGTGATTTAGCTCGTTTCGGTCTAAAACAGCTTGATTCGCTGTATTAAGCAAGAATACATGCTTTTCGCGCAGTTATAAAAGAAAAAGTTTTGACGCGTATCAGAGGAACACTTGTAAAACCGATGTGTTGTGATTTAGCTCATTTCGGTCTAAAACAGCTTGTTTCGTTGTATTAAGCAAGAATACATGCTTTTCTCGCAGTTATAAGAGAAAAAGATTTGACGAGTATCACGTGGATACTTGTAAAACCGATGTGTTCAGATTTAGCTCGTTTCGGTCTAAAACAGCTTGTTTCGTTGTATTAAGCAAGAATACATGCTTTTCGCGCAGTTATAAGAGAAAAAGTTTTGACGAGTATCACGTGGATACTTGTAAAACCGATGTGTTCAGATTTAGCTCGTTTCGGTCAAAAACAGCTTGTTTCGTTGTATTAAGCAAGAATACATGCTTTTAGCGCAGTTAAAAGAGAAAATGTTTTGACGAGTATCACGTGGAACACTTGTAATACCGATGTGTTGTGATTTAGCTCGTTTCGGTCTAAAACAGCTTGTTTCGCTGTATTAAGCAAGAATACATGCTTTTCGCGCCGTTATAAGAGAAAAAGTTTTGACGCGTATCAGAGGAACACTTGTAAAACCGATGTGTTGTGATTTAGCTCATTTCGGTCTAAAACAGCTTGTTTCGCTGTATTAAGCAAGAATACATGCTTTTCGCGCAGTTATAAGAGAAAAAGTTTTGACGATTATCACGTGGATACTTGTAAAACCGATGTGTTCAGATTTAGCTCGTTTCGGTCTAAAACAGCTTGTTTCGTTGTATTAAGCAAGAATACATGCTTTTCGCGCAGTTATAAGAGAAAAAGTTTTGACGCGTATTAGAGAGACACTTGTAAAACCGATTTGTTGTGATTTAGCTCGTTTCGGTCTAAAACAGCTTGATTCGTTGTATTAAGCAAGAATACATGCTTTTCGCGCAGTTATAAGAGAAAAAGTTTTGACGAGTATCACGTGGATACTTGTAAAACCGATGTGTTCAGATTTAGCTCGTTTCGGTCAAAAACAGCTTGTTTCGTTGTATTAAGCATGAATACATGCTTTTCGCGCAGTTAAAAGAGAAAAAGTTTTGACGAGTATCACGTGGAACACTTGTAATACCGATGTGTTGTGATTTAGCTCGTTTCGGTCTAAAACAGCTTCTTTCGCTGTATTAAGCAAGAATACATGCTTTTCGCGCAGTTATAAGAGAAAAAGTTTTGACGAGTATCACGTGGAACACTTGTAATACCGATGTGTTGTGATTTAGCTCGTTTCGGTCTAAAACAACTTGATTCGCTGTATTAAGCAAGAATACATGCTTTTCGCGCAGTTATAAAAGAAAAAGTTTTGACGCGTATCAGAGGAACACTTGTAAAACCGATGTGTTGTGATTTAGCTCGTTTCGGTCTAAAACAGCTTGTTTCGTTGTATTAAGCAAGAATACATGCTTTTCGCGCAGTTATAAGAGAAAAAGTTTTGACGAGTATCACGTGGATACTTGTAAAACCGATGTGTTCAAATTTAGCTCGTTTCGGTCAAAAACAGCTTGTTTCGTTGTATTGAGCACGAATACATGCTTTTCGCGCAGTTAAAAGAGAAAAAGTTTTGACGAGTATCACGTGGAACACTTGTAATACCGATGTGTTGTGATTTAGCTCGTTTCGGTCTAAAACTGCTTGTTTCGCTGTATTAGGCAAGAATACATGCTTTTCGCGCCGTTATAAGAGAAAAAGTTTTTACGCGTATCAGAGGAACACTTGTAAAACCGATGTGTTGTGATTTAGCTCATTTCGGTCTAAAACAGCTTGTTTCGCTGTATTAAGCAAGAATACATGCTTTTCGCGCAGTTATAAGAGAAAAAGTTTTGACGAGTATCACGTGGATACTTGTAAAACCGATGTGTTCAGATTTAGCTCGTTTCGGTCAAAAACAGCTTGTTTCGTTGTATTAAGCACGAATACATGCTTTTCGCGCAGTTAAAAGAGAAAAAGTTTTGACGAGTATCACGTGGAACACTTGTATTACCGATGTGTTGTGATTTAGTCGTTTCGGTCTAAAACAGCTTGTTTCGCTGTTATAAGCAAGAATACATGCTTTTCGCGCCGTTATAAGAGAAAAAGTTTTGACGCGTATCAGAGGAACACTTGTAAAACCGATGTGTTGTGATTTAGCTCATTTCGGTCTAAAACAGCTTGTTTCGCTGTATTAAGCAAGAAAACATGCTTTTCGCGCTGTTATAAGAGAAAAAGTTTTGTCGCGTATCAGAGGAACACTTGTAAAACCGATGTGTTGTGATTTAGCTCGTTTCGGTCTAAAACAGCTTGTTTCGCTGTATTAAGCAAGAATACATGCTTTTCGCGCAGTTATAAGAGAAAAAGTTTTGACGCGTATCAGAGGAACACTTGTAAAACCGAAGTGTTCAGATTTAGCTCGTTTCGGTCTAAAACAGCTTGTTTCGTTGTATTAAGCACGAATACATGCTTTACGCGCAGTTATAGAAGAAAAACTTTTGACGCCTATCAGAGACACTTGTAAAACCGATGTGTTGTGATTTAGCTCGTTTCGGTCTAAAACAGCTTGTTTCGTTGTATTAAGCAAGAATACATGCTTTTCGCGCAGTTATAAGAGAAAAAGTTTTGACGCGTATTAGAGAGACACTTGTAAAACCGATGTGTTGTGATTTAGCTGGTTTCGGTCTAAAACAGCTTGTTTCGTTGTATTAAGCAAGAATACATGCTTTTCGCGCAGTTATAAGAGAAAAAGTTTTGACGAGTATCACGTGGATACTTGTAAAACCGATGTGTTGTGATTTAGCTCATTTCGGTCTAAAACAGCTTGTTTCGCTGTATTAAGCAAGAATACATGCTTTTCGCGCAGTTATAAGAGAAAAAGTTTTGTCGCGTATCAGAGGAACACTTGTAAAACCGATGTGTTGTGATTTAGCTCGTTTCGGTCTAAAACAGCTTGTTTCGCTGTATTAAGCAAGAATACATGCTTTTCGCGCAGTTATAAGAGAAAAAGTTTTGACGCGTATCAGAGGAACACTTGTAAAACCGATGTGTTCAGATTTAGCTCGTTTCGGTCTAAAACAGCTTGTTTCGTTGTATTAAGCACGAATACATGCTTTACGCGCAGTTATAGAAGAAAAAGTTTTGACGCCTATCAGAGACACTTGTAAAACCGATGTGTTGTGATTTAGCTCGTTTCGGTCTAAAACAGCTTGTTTCGTTGTATTAAGCAAGAATACATGCTTTTCGCGCAGTTATAAGAGAAAAAGTTTTGACGCGTATTAGAGAGACACTTGTAAAACCGATGTGTTGTGATTTAGCTGGTTTCGGTCTAAAACAGCTTGTTTCGTTGTATTAAGCAAGAATACATGCTTTTCGCGCAGTTATAAGAGAAAAAGTTTTGACGAGTATCACGTGGATACTTGTAAAACCGATGTGTTCAGATTTAGCTCGTTTCGGTCTAAAACAGCTTGTTTCGTTGTATTAAGCAAGAATACATGCTTTTCGCGCAGTTATAAGAGAAAAAGTTTTGACGCGTATTAGAGAGACACTTGTAAAACCGATTTGTTGTGATTTAGCTCGTTTCGGTCTAAAACAGCTTGTTTCGTTGTATTAAGCAAGAATACATGCTTTTCGCGCAGTTATAAGAGAAAAAGTTTTGACGAGTATCACGTGGATACTTGTAAAACCGATGTGTTCAGATTTAGCTCGTTTCGGTCTAAAACAGCTTGTTTCGTTGTATTAAGCACGAATACATGCTTTTAGCGCAGTTAAGAGAGAAAATGTTTTGACGAGTATCACGTGGAACACTTGTAATACCGATGTGTTGTGATTTAGCTCGTTTCGGTCTAAAACAGCTTGTTTCGCTGTATTAAGCAAGAATACATGCTTTTCGCGCCGTTATAAGAGAAAAAGTTTTGACGCGTATCAGAGGAACACTTGTAAAACCGATGTGTTGTGATTTAGCTCATTTCGGTCTAAAACAGCTTGTTTCGCTGTATTAAGCAAGAATACATGCTTTTCGCGCAGTTATAAGAGAAAAAGTTTTGACGAGTATCACGTGGATACTTGTAAAACCGATGTGTTCAGATTTAGCTCGTTTCGGTCTAAAACAGCTTGTTTCGTTGTATTAAGCAAGAATACATGCTTTTCGCGCAGTTATAAGAGAAAAAGTTTTGACGCGTATTAGAGAGACACTTGTAAAACCGATTTGTTGTGATTTAGCTCGTTTCGGTCTAAAACAGCTTGATTCGTTGTATTAAGCAAGAATACATGCTTTTCGCGCAGTTATAAGAGAAAAAGTTTTGACGAGTATCACGTGGATACTTGTAAAACCGATGTGTTCAGATTTAGCTCGTTTCGGTCAAAAACAGCTTGTTTCGTTGTATTAAGCACGAATACATGCTTTTCACGCAGTTAAAAGAGAAAAAGTTTTGACGAGTATCACGTGGAACACGTGTAATACCGATGTGTTGTGATTTAGCTCGTTTCGGTCTAAAACAGCTTGTCTCGCTGTATTAAGCAAGAATACATGCTTTTCGCGCCGTTATAAGAGAAAAAGTTTAGACGCGTATCAGAGGAACACTTGTAAAACCGATGTGTTGTGATTTAGCTCATTTCGGTCTAAAACAACTTGTTTCGCTGTATTAAGCAAGAATACATGCTTTTCGCGCAGTTATAAGAGAAAAAGTTTTGACGCGTATCAGAGGAACACTTGTAAAACCGATGTGTTGTGATTTAGCTCGTTTCGGTCTAAAACAGCTTGTTTCGCTGTATTAAGCAAGAATACATGCTTTTCGCGCAGTTATAAGAGAAAAAGTTTTGACGCGTATTAGAGGAACACTTGTAAAACCGATGTGTTGTGATTTAGCTGGTTTCGGTCTAAAACAGCTTGTTTCGTTGTATTAAGCAAGAATACATGCTTTTCGCGCAGTTATAAGAGAAAAAGTTTTGACGAGTATCACGTGGATACTTGTAAAACCGATGTGTTCAGATTTAGCTCGTTTCGGTCTAAAACAGCTTGTTTCGTTGTATTAAGCACGAATACATGCTTTTCGCGCAGTTATAAGAGAAAAAGTTTTGACGAGTATCACGTGGAACACTTGTAATACCGATTGTTGAGATTTAGCTCGTTTCGGTCTAAAACAGCTTGTTTCGTTGTATTAAGCAAGAATACATGCTTTTCGCGCAGTTATAAGAGAAAAAGTTTTGACGAGTATCACGTGGATACTTGTAAAACCGATGTGTTGTGATTTAGCTCGTTTCGGTCTAAAACAGCTTGTTTCGCTGTATTAAGCAAGACTACATGCTTTTCGCGCAGTTATAAGAGAAAAAGTTTTGACGCGTGTCACAGGGACACTTGTAAAACCGATGTGCTCAGATTTAGCTCGTTTCGGTCTAAAACAGCTTGTTTCGTTGTATTAAGCACGAATACATGCTTTTCGCGCAGTTATAAGAGAAAAAGTTTTGACGAGTATCACGTGGAACACTTGTATTACCGATGTGTTGTGATTTGGCTCGTTTCGGTCTAAAACAGCTTGTTTCGTTGTATTAAGCAAGAATTCATGCTTTTCGCGCAGTTATAAGAGAAAAAGTTTTGACGAGTATCACGTGGATACTTGTAAAACCGATGTGTTCAGATTTAGCTCGTTTCGGTCTAAAACAGCTTGTTTCGTTGTATTAAGCAAGAATACATGCTTTTCGCGCAGTTATAAGAGAAAAAGTTTTGACGCGTATTAGAGAGACACTTGTAAAACCGATTTGTTGTGATTTAGCTCGTTTCGGTCTAAAACAGCTTGTTTCGTTGTATTAAGCAAGAATACATGCTTTTCGCGCAGTTATAAGAGAAAAAGTTTTGACGAGTGTCACGTGGATACTTGTAAAACCGATGTGTTCAGATTTAGCTCGTTTCGGTCAAAAACAGCTTGTTTCGTTGTATTAAGCACGAATACATGCTTTTCGCGCAGTTAAAAGAGAAAAAGTTTTGACGAGTATCACGTGGAACACTTGTAATACCGATGTGTTGTGATTTAGCTCGTTTCGGTCTAAAACAGCTTGTTTCGCTGTATTAAGCAAGAATACATGCTTTTCGCGCCGTTATAAGAGAAAAAGTTTTGACGCGTATCAGAGGAACACTTGTAAAACCGATGTGTTGTGATTTAGCTCATTTCGGTCTAAAACAGCTTGTTTCGCTGTATTAAGCAAGAATACATGCTTTTCGCGCAGTTATAAGAGAAAAAGTTTTGTCGCGTATCAGAGGAACACTTGTAAAACCGATGTGTTGTGATTTAGCTCGTTTCGGTCTAAAACAGCTTGTTTCGCTGTATTAAGCAAGAATACATGCTTTTCGCGCAGTTATAAGAGAAAAAGTTTTGACGCGTATTAGAGGAACACTTGTAAAACCGATGTGTTGTGATTTAGCTCGTTTCGGTCTAAAACAACTTGTTTCGCTGTATTAAGCAAGGATACATGCTTTTCGCGCAGTTATAAGAGAAAAAGTTTTGACGCCTATCAGAGACACTTGTAAAACCGATGTGTTCAGATTTAACTCTTTTCGGACTAAAACAGCTTGTTTCGTTGTATTAAGCACGAATACATGCTTTTCGCGCAGTTATAAGGAAAAAAGTTTTGACGCGTATCACATGGACACTTGGAAAACCGATGTGTTCAGATTTAGCTCGTTTTGGTCTAAAACAGCTTGTTTCGTTGTATTAAGCACGAATACATGTTTTCGCGCAGTTATAAGAGAAAAAGTTTTGACGCGTATCAGAGGAACACTTGTAAAACCGATGTGTTGTGATTTAGCTCTTTTCGGTCTAAAACAGTTTGTTTCGTTGTATTAAGCAAGAATACATGCTTTTCGCGCAGTTATAAGAGAAAAAGTTTTGACGAGTATCACGTGGATACTTGTAAAACCGATTTGTTCAGATTTAGCTCGTTTCGGTCTAAAACAGCTTGTTTCGTTGTATTAAGCACGAATACATGCTTTTCTCGCAGTTATAAGAGAAAAAGTTTTGACGAGTATCACGTGGAACACTTGTAATACCGATGTGTTGTGATTTAGCTCGTTTCGGTCTAAAACAGCTTGATTCGCTGTATTAAGCAAGAATACATGCTTTTCGCGCAGTTATAAAAGAAAAAGTTTTGACGCGTATCAGAGGAACACTTGTAAAACCGATGTGTTGTGATTTAGCTCATTTCGGTCTAAAACAGCTTGTTTCGTTGTATTAAGCAAGAATACATGCTTTTCGCGCAGTTATAAGAGAAAAAGTTTTGACGAGTATCACGTGGATACTTGTAAAACCGATGTGTTCAGATTTAGCTCGTTTCGGTCTAAAACAGCTTGTTTCGTTGTATTAAGCAAGAATACATGCTTTTCGCGCAGTCATAAGAGAAAAAGTTTTGACGCGTATTAGAGAGAAGCTTGTAAAACCGATGTGTTGTGATTTAGCTCGTTTCGGTCTAAAACAGCTTGTTTCGTTGTATTAAGCAAGAATACATGCTTTTCGCGCAGTTATAAGAGAAAAAGTTTTGACGAGTATTACGTGGATACTTGTAAAACCGATGTGTTCAGATTTAGATCGTTTCGGTCAAAAACAGCTTGTTTCGTTGTATTAAGCACGAATACATGCTTTTCGCGCAGTTAAAAGAGAAAAAGTTTTGACGAGTATCACGTGGAACACTTGTAATACCGATGTGTTGTGATTTAGCTCGTTTCGGTCTAAAACAGCTTGTTTCGCTGTATTAAGCAAGAATACATGCTTTTCGCGCCGTTATAAGAGAAAAAGTTTTGACGCGTATCAGAGGAACACTTGTAAAACCGATGTGTTGTGATTTAGCTCATTTCGGTCTAAAACAGCTTGTTTCGCTGTATTAGGCAAGAATACATGCTTTTCCCGCAGTTATAAGAGAAAAAGTTTTGACGCGTATCAGAGAAACACTTGTAAAACCGATGTGTTGTGATTTAGCTCGTTTCGGTCTAAAACAGCTTGTTTCGCTGTATTAAGCAAGAATACATGCTTTTCGCGCAGTTATAAGAGAAAAAGTTTTGACGCGTATTAGAGGAACACTTGTAAAACCGATGTGTTGTGATTTAGCTCGTTTCGGTCTAAAACAAATTGTTTCGCTGTATTAAGCAAGAATACATGCTTTTCGCGCAGTTATAAGAGAAAAAGTTTTGACGCGTATCAGAGGAACACTTGTAAAACCGATGTGTTCAGATTTAGCTCGTTTCGGTCTAAAACAGCTTGTTTCGTTGTATTAAGCACGAATACATGCTTTACGCGCAGTTATAGAAGAAAAAGTTTTGACGCGTATCAGAGACACTTGTAAAACCGATGTGTTGTGATTTAGCTCGTTTCGGTCTAAAACAGCTTGTGTCGTTGTATTAAGCAAGAATACATGCTTTTCGCGCAGTTATAAGAGAAAAAGTTTTGACGCGTATTAGAGAGACACTTGTAAAACCGATGTGTTGTGATTTAGCTCGTTTCGGTCTAAAACAGCTTGTTTCGTTGTATTAAGCAAGAATACATGCTTTTCGCGCAGTTATAAGAGAAAAAGTTTTGACGAGTATCACGTGGATACTTGTAAAACCGATGTGTTCAGATTTAGCTCGTTTCGGTCTAAAACAACTCGTTTCGTTGTATTAAGCACGAATACATGCTTTTCGCGCAGTTATAAGAGAAAAAGTTTTGACGAGTATCACGTGGAACACTTGTAATACCGATGTGTTGTGATTTAGCTCGTTTCGGTCTAAAACAGCTTGTTTCGCTGTATTAAGCAAGAATACATGCTTTCCGCGCAGTTATAAGAGAAAAAGTTTTGACGCGTATCAGAGGAATGCTTGTAAAACCGATGTGTTGTGATTTAGCTCGTTTCGGTCTAAAACAGCTTGTTTCGCTGTATTAAGCAAGAATACATGCTTTTCGCGCAGTTATAAGAGAAAAAGTTTTGACGCGTATCAGAGGAACACTTGTAAAACCGATGTGTTGTGATTTAGCTCGTTTCGGTCTAAAACAGCTTGTTTCGTTGTATTAAGCAAGAATACATGCTTTTCGCGCAGTTATAAGAGAAAAAGTTTTGACGAGTATCACGTGGATACTTGTAAAACCGATGTGTTCAGATTTAGCTCGTTTCGGTCAAAAACAGCTTGTTTCGTTGTATTAAGCATGAATACATGCTTTTCGCGCCGTTACAAGAGAAAAAGTTTTGACGAGTATCACGTGGAACACTTGTAATACCGATGTGTTGTGATTTAGCTCGTTTCGGTCTAAAACAGCTTCTTTCGCTGTATTAAGCAAGAATACATGCTTTTCGCGCAGTTATAAGAGAAAAAGTTTTGACGAGTATCACGTGGAACACTTGTAATACCGATGTGTTGTGATTTAGCTCGTTTCGGTCTAAAACAACTTGATTCGCTGTATTAAGCAAGAATACATGCTTTTCGCGCAGTTATAAAAGAAAAAGTTTTGACGCGTATCAGAGGAACACTTGTAAAACCGATGTGTTGTGATTTAGCTCATTTTGGTCTAAAACAGCTTGTTTCGCTGTATTAAGCAAGAATACATGCTTTTCGCGCAGTTATAAGAGAAAAAGTTTTGACGAGTATCACGTGGATACTTGTAAAACCGATGTGTTCAGATTTAGCTCGTTTCGGTCTAAAACAGCTTGTTTCGTTGTATTAAGCAAGAATACAAGCTTTTCGCGCAGTTATAAGAGAAAAAGTTTTGACGCGTATTAGAGAGACACTTGTAAAACCGATGTGTTGTGATTTAGCTCGTTTCGGTCTAAAACAGCTTGTTTCGTTGTATTAAGCAAGAATACATGCTTTTCGCGCAGTTATAAGAGAAAAGTTTTGACGAGTATCACGTGGATACTTGTAAAACCGATGTGTTCAGATTTAGCTCGTTTCGGTCTAAAACAGCTTGTTTCGCTGTATTAAGCAAGAATACATGCTTTTCGCGCAGTTATAAGAGAAAAAGTTTTGACGCGTATCAGAGGAACACTTGTAAAACCGATGTGTTGTGATTTAGCTCGTTTCGGTCTAAAACAGCTTGTTTCGCTGTATTAAGCAAGAATACATGCTTTTCGCGCAGTTATAAGAGAAAAAGTTTTGACGCGTATCAGAGGAACACTTGTAAAACCGATGTGTTCAGATTTAGCTCGTTTCGGTCTAAAACAGCTTGTTTCGTTGTATTAAGCACGAATACATGCTTTACGCGCAGTTATAGAAGAAAACGTTTTGACGCGTATCAGAGACACTTGTAAAACCGATGTGTTGTGATTTAGCTCGTTTCGGTCTAAAACAGCTTGTTTCGTTGTATTAAGCACGAATACATGCTTTTCGCGCAGTTATAAGAGAAAAAGTTTTGACGAGTATCACGTGGAACACTTGTAATACCGATGTGTTGTGATTTAGCTCGTTTCGGTTTAAAACAGCTTGTTTCGCTGTATTAAGCAAGAATACATGCTTTTCGCGCAGTTATAAGAGAAAAAGTTTTGACGCGTATCAGAGGAACACTTGTAAAACCGATGTGTTCAGATTTAGCTCGTTTCGGTCTGAAACAGCTTGTTTTGTTGTATTAAGCACGAATACATGCTTTTCGCGCAGTTATAAGAGAAAAAGTTTAGACGCGTATCAGAGGAACACTTGTAAAACCGATGTGTTGTGATTTAGCTCGTTTCGGTGTAAAACAGCTTGTTTCGCTGTATTAAGCAGAAATACATGCTTTTCGCGCAGTGATAAGAGAAAAAGTTTTAAAGGCGTGTCACAGGGACACTTGTAAAACCGATGTGTTCAGATTTACCTCGTTTCGGTCTAAAACAGCTTGTTTCTTTGGACTAAGCACGAATACATGCTTTTCGCGCAGCTATAAGAGAAAAAAGAGTTGACGCTTATCAGAGGAACACTTGTAAAACCGATGTGTTGTGATTTAGCTCGTTTCGGTCTAAAACAGCTTCTTTCGCTGTATTAAGCAAGAATACATGCTTTTCGCGCAGTTATAAGAGAAAAAAATTTGACGCGTGTCAGAGGAACACTTGTAAAACCGATGTGTTGTGATTTAGCTCGTTTTGGTCTAAAACAGCTTGTTTCGCTGTATTAAGCAAGAATACATGCTTTTCGCGCAGTTATAAGAGAAAAAGTTTTGACGAGTGTCACGTGGATACTTGTAAAACCGATGTGTTCAGATTTAGCTCGTTTCGGTCTAAAACAGCTTGTTTCGTTGTATTAAGCAAGAATACATGCTTTTCGCGCAGTTATAAGAGAAAAAGTTTTGACGCGTATTAGAGAGACACTTGTAAAACCGATTTGTTGTGATTTAGCTCGTTTCGGTCTAAAACAGCTTGTTTCGTTGTATTAAGCAAGAATACATGCTTTTCGCGCAGTTATAAGAAAAAAAGTTTTGACGAGTATCACGTGGATACTTGTAAAACCGATGTGTTCAGATTTAGCTCGTTTCGGTCAAAAACAGCTTGTTTCGTTGTATTGAGCACGAATACATGCTTTTCGCGCAGTTAAAAGAGAAAAAGTTTTGACGAGTATCACGTGGAACACTTGTAATACCGATGTGTTGTGATTTAGCTCGTTTCGGTCTAAAACAACTTGTTTCGCTGTATTAGGCAAGAATACATGCTTTTCGCGCCGTTATAAGAGAAAAAGTTTTTACGCGTATCAGAGGAACACTTGTAAAACCGATGTGTTGTGATTTAGCTCATTTCGGTCTAAAACAGCTTGTTTCGCTGTATTAAGCAAGAATACATGCTTTTCGCGCAGTTATAAGAGAAAAAGTTTTGACGCGTATTAGAGAGACACTTGTAAAACCGATTTGTTGTGATTTAGCTCGTTTCGGTCTAAAACAGCTTGTTTCGATGTATTAAGCAAGAATACATGCTTTTCGCGCAGTTATAAGAGAAAAAGTTTTGACGAGTATCACGTGGATACTTGTAAAACCGATGTGTTCAGATTTAGCTCGTTTCGGTCAAAAACAGCTTGTTTCGTTGTATTAAGCACGAATACATGCTTTTCGCGCAGTTAAAAGAGAAAACGTTTTGACGAGTATCACGTGGAACACTTGTATTACCGATGTGTTGTGATTTAGCTCGTTTCGGTCTAAAACAGCTTGTTTCGCTGTTATAAGCAAGAATACATGCTTTTCGCGCCGTTATAAGAGAAAAAGTTTTGACGCGTATCAAAGGAACACTTGTAAAACCGATGTGTTGTGATTTAGCTCATTTCGGTCTAAAACAGCTTGTTTCGCTGTTATAAGCAAGAATACATGCTTTTCGCGCCGTTATAAGAGAAAAAGTTTTGACGCGTATCAGAGGAACACTTGTAAAACCGATGTGTTGTGATTTAGCTCGTTTCGGTCTAAAACAGCTTGTTTCGCTGTATTAAGCAAGAATACATGCTTTTCGCGCAGTTATAAGAGAAAAAGTTTTGACGCGTATTAGAGGAACACTTGTAAAACCGATGTGTTGTGATTTAGCTCGTTTCGGTCTAAAACAACTTGTTTCGCTGTATTAAGCAAGAATACATGCTTTTCGCGCAGTTATAAGAGAAAAAGTTTTGACGCGTATCAGAGGAACACTTGTAAAACCGATGTGTTCAGATTTAGCTCGTTTCGGTCTAAAACAGCTTGTTTCGTTGTATTAAGCACGAATACATGCTTTACGCGCAGTTATAGAAGAAAAAGTTTTGACGCCTATCAGAGACACTTGTAAAACCGATGTGTTGTGATTTAGCTCGTTTCGGTCTAAAACAGCTTGTTTCGTTGTATTAAGCAAGAATACATGCTTTTCGCGCAGTTATAAGAGAAAAAGTTTTGACGCGTATTAGAGAGACACTTGTAAAACCGATGTGTTGTGATTTAGCTGGTTTCGGTCTAAAACAGCTTGTTTCGTTGTATTAAGCAAGAATACATGCTTTTCGCGCAGTTATAAGAGAAAAAGTTTTGACGAGTATCACGTGGATACTTGTAAAACCGATGTGTTCAGATTTAGCTCGTTTCGGTCTAAAACAGCTTGTTTCGTTGTATTAAGCAAGAATACATGCTTTTCGCGCAGTTATAAGAGAAAAAGTTTTGACGAGTATCACGTGGATACTTGTAAAACCGATGTGTTCAGATTTAGCTCGTTTCGGTCAAAAACAGCTTGTTTCGTTGTATTAAGCAAGAATACATGCTTTTAGCGCAGTTAAAAGAGAAAATGTTTTGACGAGTATCACGTGGAACACTTGTAATACCGATGTGTTGTGATTTAGCTCGTTTCGGTCTAAAACAGCTTGTTTCGCTGTATTAAGCAAGAATACATGCTTTTCGCGCCGTTATAAGAGAAAAAGTTTTGACGCGTATCAGAGGAACACTTGTAAAACCGATGTGTTGTGATTTAGCTCATTTCGGTCTAAAACAGCTTGTTTCGCTGTATTAAGCAAGAATACATGCTTTTCGCGCAGTTATAAGAGAAAAAGTTTTGACGATTATCACGTGGATACTTGTAAAACCGATGTGTTCAGATTTAGCTCGTTTCGGTCTAAAACAGCTTGTTTCGTTGTATTAAGCAAGAATACATGCTTTTCGCGCAGTTATAAGAGAAAAAGTTTTGACGCGTATTAGAGAGACACTTGTAAAACCGATTTGTTGTGATTTAGCTCGTTTCGGTCTAAAACAGCTTGATTCGTTGTATTAAGCAAGAATACATGCTTTTCGCGCAGTTATAAGAGAAAAAGTTTTGACGAGTATCACGTGGATACTTGTAAAACCGATGTGTTCAGATTTAGCTCGTTTCGGTCAAAAACAGCTTGTTTCGTTGTATTAAGCATGAATACATGCTTTTCGCGCAGTTAAAAGAGAAAAAGTTTTGACGAGTATCACGTGGAACACTTGTAATACCGATGTGTTGTGATTTAGCTCGTTTCGGTCTAAAACAGCTTCTTTCGCTGTATTAAGCAAGAATACATGCTTTTCGCGCAGTTATAAGAGAAACAGTTTTGACGAGTATCACGTGGAACACTTGTAATACCGATGTGTTGTGATTTAGCTCGTTTCGGTCTAAAACAACTTGATTCGCTGTATTAAGCAAGAATACATGCTTTTCGCGCAGTTATAAAAGAAAAAGTTTTGACGCGTATCAGAGGAACACTTGTAAAACCGATGTGTTGTGATTTAGCTCGTTTCGGTCTAAAACAGCTTGTTTCGTTGTATTAAGCAAGAATACATGCTTTTCGCGCAGTTATAAGAGAAAAAGTTTTGACGAGTATCACGTGGATACTTGTAAAACCGATGTGTTCAAATTTAGCTCGTTTCGCTCAAAAACAGCTTGTTTCGTTGTATTGAGCACGAATACATGCTTTTCGCGCAGTTAAAAGAGAAAAAGTTTTGACGAGTATCACGTGGAACACTTGTAATACCGATGTGTTGTGATTTAGCTCGTTTCTGTCTAAAACAGCTTGTTTCGCTGTATTAGGCAAGAATACATGCTTTTCGCGCCGTTATAAGAGAAAAAGTTTTTACGCGTATCAGAGGAACACTTGTAAAACCGATGTGTTGTGATTTAGCTCATTTCGGTCTAAAACAGCTTGTTTCGCTGTATTAAGCAAGAATACATGCTTTTCGCGCAGTTATAAGAGAAAAAGTTTTGACGAGTATCACGTGGATACTTGTAAAACCGATGTGTTCAGATTTAGCTCGTTTCGGTCTAAAACAGCTTGTTTCGTTGTATTAAGCAAGAATACATGCTTTTCGCGCAGTTATAAGAGAAAAAGTTTTGACGCGTATTAGAGAGACACTTGTAAAACCGATTTGTTGTGATTTAGCTCGTTTCGGTCTAAAACAGCTTGTTTCGTTGTATTAAGCAAGAATACATGCTTTTCGCGCAGTTATAAGAGAAAAAGTTTTGACGAGTATCACGTGGATACTTGTAAAACCGATGTGTTCAGATTTAGCTCCTTTCGGTCAAAAACAGCTTGTTTCGTTGTATTAAGCACGAATACATGCTTTTCGCGCAGTTAAAAGAGAAAAAGTTTTGACGAGTATCACGTGGAACACTTGTATTACCGATGTGTTGTGATTTAGTCGTTTCGGTCTAAAACAGCTTGTTTCGCTGTTATAAGCAAGAATACATGCTTTTCGCGCCGTTATAAGAGAAAAAGTTTTGACGCGTATCAGAGGAACACTTGTAAAACCGATGTGTTGTGATTTAGCTCATTTCGGTCTAAAACAGCTTGTTTCTCTGTATTAAGCAAGAATACATGCTTTTCGCGCAGTTATAAGAGAAAAAGTTTTGTCGCGTATCAGAGGAACACTTGTAAAACCGATGTGTTGTGATTTAGCTCGTTTCGGTCTAAAACAGCTTGTTTCGCTGTATTAAGCAAGAATACATGCTTTTCGCGCAGTTATAAGAGAAAAAGTTTTGACGCGTTTCAGAGGAACACATGTAAAACCGATGTGTTCAGATTTAGCTCGTTTCGGTCTAAAACAGCTTGTTTCGTTGTATTAAGCACGAATACATGCTTTACGCGCAGTTATAGAAGAAAAAGTTTTGACGCCTATCAGAGACACTTGTAAAACCGATGTGTTGTGATTTAGCTCGTTTCGGTCTAAAACAGCTTGTTTCGTTGTATTAAGCAAGAATACATGCTTTTCGCGCAGTTATAAGAGAAAAAGTTTTGACGCGTATTAGAGAGACACTTGTAAAACCGATGTGTTGTGATTTAGCTGGTTTCGGTCTAAAACAGCTTGTTTCGTTGTATTAAGCAAGAATACATGCTTTTCGCGCAGTTATAAGAGAAAAAGTTTTGACGAGTATCACGTGGATACTTGTAAAACCGATGTGGGTTGATTTAGCTCATTTCGGTCTAAAACAGCTTGTTTCGCTGTATTAAGCAAGAATACATGCTTTTCGCGCAGTTATAAGAGAAAAAGTTTTGTCGCGTATCAGAGGAACACTTGTAAAACCGATGTGTTGTGATTTAGCTCGTTTCGGTCTAAAACAGCTTGTTTCGCTGTATTAAGCAAGAATACATGCTTTTCGCGCAGTTATAAGAGAAAAAGTTTTGACGCGTATCAGAGGAACACTTGTAAAACCGATGTGTTCAGATTTAGCTCGTTTCGGTCTAAAACAGCTTGTTTCGTTGTATTAAGCACGAATACATGCTTTACGCGCAGTTATAGAAGAAAAAGTTTTGACGCCTATCAGAGACACTTGTAAAACCGATGTGTTGTGATTTAGCTCGTTTCGGTCTAAAACAGCTTGTTTCGTTGTATTAAGCAAGAATACATGCTTTACGCGCAGTTATAAGAGAAAAAGTTTTGACGCGTATTAGAGAGACACTTGTAAAACCGATGTGTTGTGATTTAGCTGGTTTCGGTCTAAAACAGCTTGTTTCGTTGTATTAAGCAAGAATACATGCTTTTCGCGCAGTTATAAGAGAAAAAGTTTTGACGAGTATCACGTGGATACTTGTAAACCGATGTGTTCAGATTTAGCTCGTTTCGGTCTAAAACAGCTTGTTTCGTTGTATTAAGCAAGAATACATGCTTTTCGCGCACTTATAAGAGAAAAAGTTTTGACGCGTATTAGAGAGACACTTGTAAAACCGATTTGTTGTGATTTAGCTCGTTTCGGTCTAAAACAGCTTGTTTCGTTGTATTAAGCAAGAATACATGCTTTTCGCGCAGTTATAAGAGAAAAAGTTTTGACGAGTATCACGTGGATACTTGTAAAACCGATGTGTTCAGATTTAGCTCGTTTCGGTCAAAAACAGCTTGTTTCGTTGTATTAAGCAAGAATACATGCTTTTAGCGCAGTTAAAAGAGAAAATGTTTTGACGAGTATCACGTGGAACACTTGTAATACCGATGTGTTGTGATTTAGCTCGTTTCGGTCTAAAACAGCTTGTTTCGCTGTATTAAGCAAGAATACATGCTTTTCGCGCCGTTATAAGAGAAAAAGTTTTGACGCGTATCAGAGGAACACTTGTAAAACCGATGTGTTGTGATTTAGCTCATTTCGGTCTAAAACAGCTTGTTTCGCTGTATTAAGCAAGAATACATGCTTTTCGCGCAGTTATAAGAGAAAAAGTTTTGACGATTATCACGTGGATACTTGTAAAACCGATGTGTTCAGATTTAGCTCGTTTCGGTCTAAAACAGCTTGTTTCGTTGTATTAAGCAAGAATACATGCTTTTCGCGCAGTTATAAGAGAAAAAGTTTTGACGCGTATTAGAGAGACACTTGTAAAACCGATTTGTTGTGATTTAGCTCGTTTCGGTCTAAAACAGCTTGATTCGTTGTATTAAGCAAGAATACATGCTTTTCGCGCAGTTATAAGAGAAAAAGTTTTGACGAGTATCACGTGGATACTTGTAAAACCGATGTGTTCAGATTTAGCTCGTTTCGGTCAAAAACAGCTTGTTTCGTTGTATTAAGCATGAATACATGCTTTTCGCGCAGTTAAAAGAGAAAAAGTTTTGACGAGTATCACGTGGAACACTTGTAATACCGATGTGTTGTGATTTAGCTCGTTTCGGTCTAAAACAGCTTCTTTCGCTGTATTAAGCAAGAATACATGCTTTTCGCGCAGTTATAAGAGAAACAGTTTTGACGAGTATCACGTGGAACACTTGTAATACCGATGTGTTGTGATTTAGCTCGTTTCGGTCTAAAACAACTTGATTCGCTGTATTAAGCAAGAATACATGCTTTTCGCGCAGTTATAAAAGAAAAAGTTTTGACGCGTATCAGAGGAACACTTGTAAAACCGATGTGTTGTGATTTAGCTCGTTTCGGTCTAAAACAGCTTGTTTCGTTGTATTAAGCAAGAATACATGCTTTTCGCGCAGTTATAAGAGAAAAAGTTTTGACGAGTATCACGTGGATACTTGTAAAACCGATGTGTTCAAATTTAGCTCGTTTCGGTCAAAAACAGCTTGTTTCGTTGTATTGAGCACGAATACATGCTTTTCGCGCAGTTAAAAGAGAAAAAGTTTTGACGAGTATCACGTGGAACACTTGTAATACCGATGTGTTGTGATTTAGCTCGTTTCGGTCTAAAACAGCTTGTTTCGCTGTATTAGGCAAGAATACATGCTTTTCGCGCCGTTATAAGAGAAAAAGTTTTTACGCGTATCAGAGGAACACTTGTAAAACCGATGTGTTGTGATTTAGCTCATTTCGGTCTAAAACAGCTTGTTTCGCTGTATTAAGCAAGAATACATGCTTTTCGCGCAGTTATAAGAGAAGAAGTTTTGACGAGTATCACGTGGATACTTGTAAAACCGATGTGTTCAGATTTAGCTCGTTTCGGTCTAAAACAGCTTGTTTCGTTGTATTAAGCAAGAATACATGCTTTTCGCGCAGTTATAAGAGAAAAAGTTTTGACGCGTATTAGAGAGACACTTGTAAAACCGATTTGTTGTGATTTAGCTCGTTTCGGTCTAAAACAGCTTGTTTCGTTGTATTAAGCAAGAATACATGCTTTTCGCGCAGTTATAAGAGAAAAAGTTTTGACGAGTATCACGTGGATACTTGTAAAACCGATGTGTTCAGATTTAGCTCGTTTCGGTCAAAAACAGCTTGTTTCGTTGTATTAAGCACGAATACATGCTTTTCGCGCAGTTAAAAGAGAAAAAGTTTTGACGAGTATCACGTGGAACACTTGTATTACCGATGTGTTGTGATTTAGTCGTTTCGGTCTAAAACAGCTTGTTTCGCTGTTATAAGCAAGAATACATGCTTTTCGCGCCGTTATAAGAGAAAAAGTTTTGACGCGTATCAGAGGAACACTTGTAAAACCGATGTGTTGTGATTTAGCTCATTTCGGTCTAAAACAGCTTGTTTCGCTGTATTAAGCAAGAATACATGCTTTTCGCGCAGTTATAAGAGAAAAAGTTTTGTCGCGTATCAGAGGAACACTTGTAAAACCGATGTGTTGTGATTTAGCTCGTTTCGGTCTAAAACAGCTTGTTTCGCTGTATTAAGCAAGACATGCTTTTCGCGCAGTTATAAGAGAAAAAGTTTTGACGCGTATCAGAGGAACACTTGTAAAACCGATGTGTTCAGATTTAGCTCGTTTCGGTCTAAAACAGCTTGTTTCGTTGTATTAAGCACGAATACATGCTTTACGCGCAGTTATAGAAGAAAAAGTTTTGACGCCTATCAGAGACACTTGTAAAACCGATGTGTTGTGATTTAGCTCGTTTCGGTCTAAAACAGCTTGTTTCGTTGTATTAAGCAAGAATACATGCTTTTCGCGCAGTTATAAGAGAAAAAGTTTTGACGCGTATTAGAGAGACACTTGTAAAACCGATGTGTTGTGATTTAGCTGGTTTCGGTCTAAAACAGCTTGTTTCGTTGTATTAAGCAAGAATACATGCTTTTCGCGCAGTTATAAGAGAAAAAGTTTTGACGAGTATCACGTGGATACTTGTAAAACCGATGTGTTGTGATTTAGCTCATTTCGGTCTAAAACAGCTTGTTTCGCTGTATTAAGCAAGAATACATGCTTTTCGCGCAGTTATAAGAGAAAAAGTTTTGTCGCGTATCAGAGGAACACTTGTAAAACCGATGTGTTGTGATTTAGCTCGTTTCGGTCTAAAACAGCTTGTTTCGCTGTATTAAGCAAGAATACATGCTTTTCGCGCAGTTATAAGAGAAAAAGTTTTGACGCGTATCAGAGGAACACTTGTAAAACCGATGTGTTCAGATTTAGCTCGTTTCGGTCTAAAACAGCTTGTTTCGTTGTATTAAGCACGAATACATGCTTTACGCGCAGTTATAGAAGAAAAAGTTTTGACGCCTATCAGAGACACTTGTAAAACCGATGTGTTGTGATTTAGCTCGTTTCGGTCTAAAACAGCTTGTTTCGTTGTATTAAGCAAGAATACATGCTTTTCGCGCAGTTATAAGAGAAAAAGTTTTGACGCGTATTAGAGAGACACTTGTAAAACCGATGTGTTGTGATTTAGCTGGTTTCGGTCTAAAACAGCTTGTTTCGTTGTATTAAGCAAGAATACATGCTTTTCGCGCAGTTATAAGAGAAAAAGTTTTGACGAGTATCACGTGGATACTTGTAAAACCGATGTGTTCAGATTTAGCTCGTTTCGGTCTAAAACAGCTTGTTTCGTTGTATTAAGCAAGAATACATGCTTTTCGCGCAGTTATAAGAGAAAAAGTTTTGACGCGTATTAGAGAGACACTTGTAAAACCGATTTGTTGTGATTTAGCTCGTATCGGTCTAAAACAGCTTGTTTCGTTGTATTAAGCAAGAATACATGCTTTTCGCGCAGTTATAAGAGAAAAAGTTTTGACGAGTATCACGTGGATACTTGTAAAACCGATGTGTTCAGATTTAGCTCGTTTCGGTCAAAAACAGCTTGTTTCGTTGTATTAAGCACGAATACATGCTTTTAGCGCAGTTAAAAGAGAAAATGTTTTGACGAGTATCACGTGGAACACTTGTAATACCGATGTGTTGTGATTTAGCTCGTTTCGGTCTAAAACAGCTTGTTTCGCTGTATTAAGCAAGAATACATGCTTTTCGCGCCGTTATAAGAGAAAAAGTTTTGACGCGTATCAGAGGAACACTTGTAAAACCGATGTGTTGTGATTTAGCTCATTTCGGTCTAAAACAGCTTGTTTCGCTGTATTAAGCAAGAATACATGCTTTTCGCGCAGTTATAAGAGAAAAAGTTTTGACGAGTATCACGTGGATACTTGTAAAACCGATGTGTTCAGATTTAGCTCGTTTCGGTCTAAAACAGCTTGTTTCGTTGTATTAAGCAAGAATACATGCTTTTCGCGCAGTTATAAGAGAAAAAGTTTTGACGCGTATTAGAGAGACACTTGTAAAACCGATTTGTTGTGATTTAGCTCGTTTCGGTCTAAAACAGCTTGATTCGTTGTATTAAGCAAGAATACATGCTTTTCGCGCAGTTATAAGAGAAAAAGTTTTGACGAGTATCACGTGGATACTTGTAAAACCGATGTGTTCAGATTTAGCTCGTTTCGGTCAAAAACAGCTTGTTTCGTTGTATTAAGCACGAATACATGCTTTTCACGCAGTTAAAAGAGAAAAAGTTTTGACGAGTATCACGTGGAACACGTGTAATACCGATGTTTTGTGATTTAGCTCGTTTCGGTCTAAAACAGCTTGTCTCGCTGTATTAAGCAAGAATACATGCTTTTCGCGCCGTTATAAGAGAAAAAGTTTTGACGCGTATCAGAGGAACACTTGTAAAACCGATGTGTTGTGATTTAGCTCATTTCGGTCTAAAACAACTTGTTTCGCTGTATTAAGCAAGAATACATGCTTTTCGCGCAGTTATAAGAGAAAAAGTTTTGACGCGTATCAGAGGAACACTTGTAAAACCGATGTGTTGTGATTTAGCTCGTTTCCGTCTAAAACAGCTTGTTTCGCTGTATTAAGCAAGAATACATGCTTTTCGCGCAGTTATAAGAGAAAAAGTTTTGACGCGTATTAGAGGAACACTTGTAAAACCGATGTGTTGTGATTTAGCTGGTTTCGGTCTAAAACAGCTTGTTTCGTTGTATTAAGCAAGAATACATGCTTTTCGCGCAGTTATAAGAGAAAAAGTTTTGACGAGTATCACGTGGATACTTGTAAAACCGATGTGTTCAGATTTAGCTCGTTTCGGTCTAAAACAGCTTGTTTCGTTGTATTAAGCACGAATACATGCTTTTCGCGCAGTTATAAGAGAAAAAGTTTTGACGAGTATCACGTGGAACACTTGTAATACCGATTGTTGAGATTTAGCTCGTTTCGGTCTAAAACAGCTTGTTTCGTTGTATTAAGCAAGAATACATGCTTTTCGCGCAGTTATAAGAGAAAAAGTTTTGACGAGTATCACGTGGATACTTGTAATACCGATGTGTTGTGATTTAGCTCGTTTCGGTCTAAAACAGCTTGTTTCGCTGTATTAAGCAAGACTACATGCTTTTCGCGCAGTTATAAGAGAAAAAGTTTTGACGCGTGTCACAGGGACACTTGTAAAACCGATGTGCTCAGATTTAGCTCGTTTCGGTCTAAAACAGCTTGTTTCGTTGTATTAAGCACGAATACATGCTTTTCGCGCAGTTATAAGAGAAAAAGTTTTGACGAGTATCACGTGGAACACTTGTATTACCGATGTGTTGTGATTTGGCTCGTTTCGGTCTAAAACAGCTTGTTTCGCTGTATTAAGCAAGAATACATGCTTTTCGCGCAGTTATAAGAGAAAAAGTTTTGACGCGTGTCACAGGGACACTTGTAAAACCGATGTGCTCAGATTTAGCTCGTTTCGGTCTAAAACAGCTTGTTTCGTTGTATTAAGCACGAATACTTGCTTTTCGCGCAGTTATAAGAGAAAAAGTTTTGACGAGTATCACGTGGAACACTTGTATTACCGATGTGTTGTGATTTGGCTCGTTTCGGTCTAAAACAGCTTGTTTCGTTGTATTAAGCAAGAATACATGCTTTTCGCGCAGTTATAAGAGAAAAAGTTTTGACGAGTATCACGTGGATACTTGTAAAACCGATGTGTTCAGATTTAGCTCGTTTCGGTCTAAAACAGCTTGTTTCGTTGTATTAAGCAAGAATACATGCTTTTCGCGCAGTTATAAGAGAAAAAGTTTTGACGCGTATTAGAGAGACACTTGTAAAACCGATTTGTTGTGATTTAGCTCGTTTCGGTCTAAAACAGCTTGTTTCGTTGTATTAAGCAAGAATACATGCTTTTCGCGCAGTTATAAGAGAAAAAGTTTTGACGAGTGTCACGTGGATACTTGTAAAACCGATGTGTTCAGATTTAGCTCGTTTCGGTCAAAAACAGCTTGTTTCGTTGTATTAAGCACGAATACATGCTTTTCGCGCAGTTATAAGAGAAAAAGTTTAGACGCGTATCAGAGGAACAATTGTAAAACCGATGTGTTCAGATTTAGCTCATTTCGGTCTAAAACAGCTTGTTTCGCTGTATTAAGCAAGGATACATGCTTTTCGCGCAGTTATAAGAGAAAAAGATTTGACGCGTATCAGAGGAACACTTGTAAAACCGATGTGTTCAGATTTAACTCTTTTCGGACTAAAACAGCTTGTTTCGTTGTATTAAGCACGAATACATGCTTTTCGCGCAGTTATAAGGAAAAAAGTTTTGACGCGTATCACATGGACACTTGGAAAACCGATGTGTTCAGATTTAGCTCGTTTTGGTCTAAAACAGCTTGTTTCGTTGTATTAAGCACGAATACATGTTTTCGCGCAGTTATAAGAGAAAAAGTTTTGACGCGTATCAGAGGAACACTTGTAAAACCGATGTGTTGTGATTTAGCTCGTTTCGGTCTAAAACAGCTTGTTTCGCTGTATTAAGCACGAATACATGTTTTCGCGCAGTTATAAGAGAAAAAGTTTTGACGCGTATCAGAGGAACACTTGTAAAACCGATGTGTTGTGATTTAGCTCGTTTCGGTCTAAAACAGCTTGTTTCGCTGTATTAAGCACGAATACATGCTTTTCGCGCAGTTATAAGAGAAAAAGTTTAGACGCGTATCAGAGGAACAATTGTAAAACCGATGTGTTCAGATTTAGCTCGTTTCGGTCTAAAACAGCTTGTTTCGTTGTATTAAGCAAGAATACATGCTTTTCGCGCAGTTATAAGAGAAAAAGTTTTGACGCGTATTAGAGAGACACTTGTAAAACCGATTTGTTGTCATTTAGCTCGTTTCGGTCTAAAACAGCTTGATTCGTTGTATTAGGCAAGAATACATGCTTTTCGCGCAGTTATAAGAGAAAAAGTTTTGACGAGTATCACGTGGATACTTGTAAAACCGATGTGTTCAGATTTAGCTCGTTTCGGTCTAAAACAGCTTGTTTCGTTGTATTAAGCACGAATACATGCTTTTCGCGCAGTTATAAGAGAAAAAGTTTTGACGAGTATCACGTGGAACACTTGTAATACCGATGTGTTGAGATTTAGCTCGTTTCGGTCTAAAACAGCTTGTTTCGTTGTATTAAGCAAGAATACATGCTTTTTGCGCAGTTATAAGAGAAAAAGTTTTGACGAGTATCACGTGGATACTTGTAATACCGATGTGTTGTGATTTAGCTCGTTTCGGTCTAAAACAGCTTGTTTCGCTGTATTAAGCAAGACTACATGCTTTTCGCGCAGTTATAAGAGAAAAAGTTTTGACGCGTGTCACAGGGACACTTGTAAAACCGATGTGCTCAGATTTAGCTCGTTTCGGTCTAAAACAGCTTGTTTCGTTGTATTAAGCACGAATACATGCTTTTCGCGCAGTTATAAGAGAAAAAGTTTTGACGAGTATCACGTGGAACACTTGTATTACCGATGTGTTGTGATTTGGCTCGTTTCGGTCTAAAACAGCTTGTTTCGCTGTATTAAGCAAGAATACATGCTTTTCGCGCAGTTATAAGAGAAAAAGTTGACGCGTGTCACAGGGACACTTGTAAAACCGATGTGCTCAGATTTAGCTCGTTTCGGTCTAAAACAGCTTGTTTCGTTGTATTAAGCACGAATACTTGCTTTTCGCGCAGTTATAAGAGAAAAAGTTTTGACGAGTATCACGTGGAACACTTGTATTACCGATGTGTTGTGATTTGGCTCGTTTCGGTCTAAAACAGCTTGTTTCGTTGTATTAGGCAAGAATACATGCTTTTCGCGCAGTTATAAGAGAAAAAGTTTTGACGAGTATCACGTGGATACTTGTAAAACCGATGTGTTCAGATTTAGCTCGTTTCGGTCTAAAACAGCTTGTTTCGTTGTATTAAGCAAGAATACATGCTTTTCGCGCAGTTATAAGAGAAAAAGTTTTGACGCGTATTAGAGAGACACTTGTAAAACCGATTTGTTGTGATTTAGCTCGTTTCGGTCTAAAACAGCTTGTTTGGTTGTATTAAGCAAGAATACATGCTTTTCGCGCAGTTATAAGAGAAAAAGTTTTGACGAGTATCACGTGGATACTTGTAAAACCGATGTGTTCAGATTTAGCTCGTTTCGGTCAAAAACAGCTTGTTTCGTTGTATTAAGCACGAATACATGCTTTTCGCGCAGTTAAAAGAGAAAAAGTTTTGACGAGTATCACCTGGAACACTTGTAATACCGATGTGTTGTGATTTAGCTCGTTTCGGTCTAAAACAGCTTGTTTCGCTGTATTAAGCAAGAATACATGCTTTTCGCGCCGTTATAAGAGAAAAAGTTTTGACGCGTATCAGAGGAACACTTGTAAAACCGATGTGTTGTGATTTAGCTCATTTCGGTCTAAAACAGCTTGTTTCGCTGTATTAAGCAAGAATACATGCTTTTCGCGCAGTTATAAGAGAAAAAGTTTTGTCGCGTATCAGAGGAACACTTGTAAAACCGATGTGTTGTGATTTAGCTCGTTTCGGTTTAAAACAGCTTGTTTCGCTGTATTAAGCAAGAATACATGCTTTTCGCGCAGTTATAAGAGAAAAAGTTTTGACGCGTATTAGAGGAACACTTGTAAAACCGATGTGTTGTGATTTAGCTCGTTTCGGTCTAAAACAACTTGTTTCGCTGTATTAAGCAAGGATACATGCTTTTCGCGCAGTTATAAGAGAAAAAGATTTGACGCGTATCAGAGGAACACTTGTAAAACCGATGTGTTCAGATTTAGCTCGTTTCGGTCTAAAACAGCTTGTTTCGTTGTATTAAGCACGAATACATGCTTTACGCGCAGTTATAGAAGAAAAAGTTTTGACGCCTATCAGAGACACTTGTAAAACCGATGTGTTCAGATTTAACTCTTTTCGGACTAAAACAGCTTGTTTCGTTGTATTAAGCACGAATACATGCTTATCGCGCAGTTATAAGGAAAAAAGTTTTGACGCGTATCACATGGACACTTGGAAAACCGATGTGTTCAGATTTAGCTCGTTTTGGTCTAAAACAGCTTGTTTCGTTGTATTAAGCACGAATACATGTTTTCGCGCAGTTATAAGAGAAAAAGTTTTGACGCGTATCAGAGGAACACTTGTAAAACCGATGTGTTGTGATTTAGCTCGTTTCGGTCTAAAACAGCTTGTTTCGCTGTATTAAGCACGAATACATGCTTTTCGCGCAGTTATAAGAGAAAAAGTTTAGACGCGTATCAGAGGAACAATTGTAAAACCGATGTGTTGTGATTTAGCTCGTTTCGGTCTAAAACAGCTTGTTTCGCTGTATTAAGCAGAAATACATGCTTTCGCGCAGTGATAAGAGAAAAAGCTTTAAAGGCGTGTCACAGGGACACTTGTAAAACCGATGTGTTCAGATTTACCTCGTTTCGGTCTAAAACAGCTTGTTTCGTTGGACTAAGCCCGAATACATGCTTTTCGCGCAGCTATAAGAGAAAAAAGAGTTGACGCGTATCAGAGGAACACTTGTAAAACCGATGTGTTGTGATTTAGCTCGTTTCGGTCTAAAACAGCTTGTTTCGCTGTAATAAGCAAGAATACATGCTTTTCGCGCAGTTATAAGAGAAAAAAATTTGACGCGTGTCAGAGGAACACTTGTAAAACCGATGTGTTGTGATTTAGCTCGTTTTGGTCTAAAACAGCTTGTTTCGCTGTATTAAGCAAGAATACATGCTTTTCGCGCAGTTATAAGAGAAAAAGTTTTGACGAGTATCACGTGGAGCACTTGTAATACCGATGTGTTGTGATTTAGCTCGTTTCGGTCTAAAACAGCTTGATTCGCTGTATTAAGCAAGAATACATGCATTTCGCGCAGTTATAAAAGAAAATGTTTTGACGCGTATCAGAGGAACACTTGTAAAACCGATGTGTTGTGATTTAGCTCATTTCGGTCTAAAACAGCTTGTTTCGCTGTATTAAGCAAGAATACATGCTTTTCGCGCAGTTATAAGAGAAAAAGTTTTGACGCGTATCAGAGGAACACTTGTAAAACCGATGTGTTGTGATTTAGCTCGTTTCGGTCTAAAACAACTTGTTTCGCTGTATTAAGCAAGAATACATGCTTTTAGCGCAGTTATAAGAGAAAAAGTTTTGACGCGTATTAGAGGAACACTTGTAAAACCGATGTGTTGTGATTTAGCTCGTTTCGGTCTAAAACAACTTGTTTCGCTGTATTAAGCAAGAATACATGCTTTTCGCGCAGTTATAAGAGAAAAAGTTTTGACGCGTATCAGAGGAACACTTGTAAAACCGATGTGTTCAGATTTAGCTCGTTTCGGTCTAAAACAGCTTGTTTCGTTGTATTAAGCACGAATACATGCTTTTCGCGCAGTTATAAGAGAAAAAGATTTGACGCGTATCAGAGGAACACTTGTAAAACCGATGTGTTCAGATTTAACTCTTTTCGGACTAAAACAGCTTGTTTCGTTGTATTAAGCACGAATACATGCTTTTCGCGCAGTTATAAGGGAAAATGTTTTGACGCGTATCACATGGACACTTGGAAAACCGATGTGTTCAGATTTAGCTCGTTTTGGTCTAAAACAGCTTGTTTCGTTGTATTAAGCCCGAATACATGTTTTCGCGCAGTTATAAGAGAGAAAGTTTTGACGAGTATCACGTGGATACTTGTAAAACCGATGTGTTGTGATTTAGCTCGTTTCGGTGAAAAACAGCTTGTTTCGCTGTATTAAGCAAGAATACATGCTTTTCGCGCAGTTATAAGAGAAAAAAATTTGACGCGTGTCAGAGGAACACTTGTAAAACCGATGTGTTGTGATTTAGCTCGTTTTGGTCTAAAACAGCTTGTTTCGCTGTATTAAGCAAGAATACATGCTTTTCGCGCAGTTATAAGAGAAAAAGTTTTGACGCGTATTAGAGAGACACTTGTAAAACCGATGTGTTGTGATTTAGCTCTTTTCGGTCTAAAACAGCTTGTTTCGTTGTATTAAGCAAGAATACATGCTTTTCGCGCAGTTATAAGAGAAAAAGTTTTGACGAGTATCACGTGGATACTTGTAAAACCGATTTGTTCAGATTTAGCTCGTTTCGGTCTAAAACAGCTTGTTTCGTGGTATTAAGCACGAATACATGCTTTTCGCGCAGTTATAAGAGAAAAAAATTTGACGCGTGTCAGAGGAACACTTGTAAAACCGATGTGTTGTGATTTAGCTCGTTTTGGTCTAAAACAGCTTGTTTCGCTGTATTAAGCAAGAATACATGTTTTCGCGCAGTTATAAGAGAAAAAGTTTTGACGCGTATTAGAGAGACACTTGTAAAACCGATTTGTTCAGATTTAGCTCGTTTCGGTCTAAAACAGCTTGTTTCGTTGTATTAAGCACGAATACATGCTTTTCGCGCAGTTATAAGAGAAAAAGTTTTGACGAGTATCACGTGGAACACTTGTAATACCGATGTGTTGTGATTTAGCTCGTTTCGGTCCAAAACAGCTTGATTCGCTGTATTAAGCAAGAATATATGCTTTTCGCGTAGTTATAAAAGAAAATGTTTTGACGCGTATCAGAGGAACACTTGTAAAACCAATGTGTTGTGATTTAGCTCATTTCGGTCTAAAACAGCTTGTTTCGCTGTATTAAGCAAGAATACATGCTTTTCGCGCAGTTATAAGAGAAAAAGTTTTGACGCGTATCAGAGGAACACTTGTAAAACCGATGTGTTGTGATTTAGCTCGTTTCGGTCTAAAACAACTTGTTTCGCTGTATTAAGCAAGAATACATGCTTTTAGCGCAGTTATAAGAGAAAAAGTTTTGACGCGTATTAGAGGAACACTTGTAAAACCGATGTGTTCAGATTTAGCTCGTTTCGGTCTAAAACAGCTTGTTTCGTTGTATTAAGCACGAATACATGCTTTACGCGCAGTTATAGAAGAAAAAGTTTAGACGCGTATCAGAGACACCTGTAAAACCGATGTGTTCAGATTTAGCTCGTTTCGGTCTAAAACAACTTGTTTTGTTGTATTAAGCACGAATACATGCTTTTCGCGCAGTTATAAGAGAAAAAGATTTGACGAGTATCACGTGGAACACTTGTAATACCGATGTGTTGTGATTTGGCTCGTTTCGGTCTAAAACAGCTTGTTTCGTTGTATTAAGCAAGAATACATGCTTTTCGCGCAGTTATAAGAGAAAAAGTTTTGACGCGTATCAGAGGAACACTTGTAAAACCGATGTGTTCAGATTTAACTCTTTTCGGACTAAAACAGCTTGTTTCGTTGTATTAAGCACGAATACATGCTTTTCGCGCAGTTATAATGGAAAAAGTTTTGACGCGTATCACATGGACACTTGGAAAACCGATGTGTTCAGATTTAGCTCGTTTTGGTCTAAAACAGCTTGTTTCGTTGTATTAAGCCCGAATACATGTTTTCGCGCAGTTATAAGAAAGTTTTGACGAGTATCACGTGGATACTTGTAAAACCGATGTGTTGTGATTTAGCTCGTTTCGGTCTAAAACAGCTTGTTTCGCTGTGTTAAGCAAGAATACATGCTTTTCGCGCAGTTATAAGAGAAAAAAATTTGACGCGTGTCAGAGGAACACTTGTAAAACCGATGTGTTGTGATTTAGCTCGTTTTGGTCTAAAACAGCTTGTTTCGCTGTATTAAGCAAGAATACATGCTTTTCGCGCAGTTATAAGAGAAAAAGTTTTGACGCGTATTAGAGAGACACTTGTAAAACCGATGTGTTGTGATTTAGCTCTTTTCGGTCTAAAACAGCTTGTTTCGTTGTATTAAGCAAGAATACATGCTTTTCGCGCAGTTATAAGAGAAAAAGTTTTTACGAGTATCACGTGGATACTTGTAAAACCGATTTGTTCAGATTTAGCTCGTTTCGGTCTAAAACAGATTGTTTCGTTGTATTAAGCACGAATACATGCTTTTCGCGCAGTTATAAGAGAAAAAGTTTTGACGAGTATCACGTGGAACACTTGTAATACCGATGTGTTGTGATTTAGCTCGTTTCGGTCTAAAACAGCTTGATTCGCTGTATTAAGCAAGAATACATGCTTTTCGCGCAGTTATAAAAGAAAAAGTTTTGACGCGTATCAGAGGAACACTTGTAAAACCGATGTGTTGTGATTTAGCTCATTTCGGTCTAAAACAGCTTGTTTCGTTGTATTAAGCAAGAATACATGCTTTTCGCGCAGTTATAAGAGAAAAAGTTTTGACGAGTATCACGTGGATACTTGTAAAACCGATGTGTTCAGATTTAGCTCGTTTCGGTCTAAAACAGCTTGTTTCGTTGTATTAAGCAAGAATACATGCTTTTCGCGCAGTTATAAGAGAAAAAGTTTTGACGCGTATTAGAGAGACACTTGTAAAACCGATTTGTTGTGATTTAGCTCGTTTCGGTCTAAAACAGCTTGTTTCGTTGTATTAAGCAAGAATACATGCTTTTCGCGCAGTTATAAGAGAAAAAGTTTTGACGAGTATCACGTGGATACTTGTAAAACCGATGTGTTCAGATTTAGCTCGTTTCGGTCAAAAACAGCTTGTTTCGTTGTATTAAGCACGAATACATGCTTTTCGCGCAGTTAAAAGAGAAAAAGTTTTGACGAGTATCACGTGGAACACTTGTAATACCGATGTGTTGTGATTTAGCTCGTTTCGGTCTAAAACAGCTTGTTTCGCTGTATTAAGCAAGAATACATGCTTTTCGCGCCGTTATAAGAGAAAAAGTTTTGACGCGTATCAGAGACACCTGTAAAACCGATGTGTTCAGATTTAGCTCGTTTCGGTCTAAAACAACTTGTTTTGTTGTATTAAGCACGAATACATGCTTTTCGCGCAGTTATAAGAGAAAAAGATTTGACGAGTATCACGTGGAACACTTGTAATACCGATGTGTTGTGATTTGGCTCGTTTCGGTCTAAAACAGCTTGTTTCGTTGTATTAAGCAAGAATACATGCTTTTCGCGCAGTTATAAGAGAAAAAGTTTTGACGCGTATCAGAGGAACACTTGTAAAACCGATGTGTTCAGATTTAACTCTTTTCGGACTAAAACAGCTTGTTTCGTTGTATTAAGCACGAATACATGCTTTTCGCGCAGTTATAAGGGAAAAAGTTTTGACGCGTATCACATGGACACTTGGAAAACCGATGTGTTCAGATTTAACTCGTTTTGGTCTAAAACAGCTTGTTTCGTTGTATTAAGCACGAATACATGTTTTCGCGCAGTTATAAGAGAAAAAGTTTTGACGCGTATCAGAGGAACACTTGTAAAACCGATGTGTTGTGATTTAGCTCGTTTCGGTCTAAAACAGCTTGTTTCGCTGTATTAAGCACGAATACATGCTTTTCGCACAGTTATAAGAGAAAAAGCTTAGACGCGTATCCGAGGAACAATTGTAAAACCGATGTGTTGTGATTTAGCTCGTTTCGGTCTAAAACAGCTTGTTTCGCTGTATTAAGCAGAAATACATGCTTTTCGCGCAGTGATAAGAGAAAAAGCTTTAAAGGCTTGTCACAGGGACACTTGTAAAACCGATGTGTTCAGATTTACCTCGTTTCGGTCTAAAACAGCTTGTTTCGTTGGACTAAGCACGAATACATGCTTTTCGCGCAGCTATAAGAGAAAAAAGAGTTGACGCGTATCAGAGGAACACTTGTAAAACCGATGTGTTGTGATTTAGCTCGTTTCGGTCTAAAACAGCTTGTTTCGCTGTATTAAGCAAGAATACATGCTTTTCGCGCAGTTATAAGAGAAAAAAATTTGACGCGTGTCAGAGGAACACTTGTAAAACCGATGTGTTGTGATTTAGCTCGTTTTGGTCTAAAACAGCTTGTTTCGCTGTATTAAGCAAGAATACATGCTTTTCGCGCAGTTATAAGAGAAAAAGTTTTGACGCGTATTAGAGAGACACTTGTAAAACCGATGTGTTGTGATTTAGCTCTTTTCGGTCTAAAACAGCTTGTTTCGTTGTATTAAGCAAGAATACATGCTTTTCGCGCAGTTATAAGGGAAAAAGTTTTGACGAGTATCACGTGGATACTTGTAAAACCGATTTGTTCAGATTTAGCTCGTTTCGGTCTAAAACAGCTTGTTTCGTTGTATTAAGCACGAATACATGCTTTTCGCGCAGTTATAAGAGAAAAAGTTTTGACGAGTATCACGTGGAACACTTGTAATACCGATGTGTTGTGATTTAGCTCGTTTCGGTCTAAAACAGCTTGATTCGCTGTATTAAGCAAGAATACATGCTTTTCGCGCAGTTATAAAAGAAAAAGTTTTTGACGCGTATCAGAGGAACACTTGTAAAACCGATGTGTTGTGATTTAGCTCATTTCGGTCTAAAACAGCTTGTTTCGTTGTATTAAGCAAGAATACATGCTTTTCGCGCAGTTATAAGAGAAAAAGTTTTGACGAGTATCACGTGGATACTTGTAAAACCGATGTGTTCAGATTTAGCTCGTTTCGGTCTAAAACAGCTTGTTTCGTTGTATTAAGCAAGAATACATGCTTTTCGCGCAGTTATAAGAGAAAACGTTTTGACGCGTATTAGAGAGGACACTTGTAAAACCGATTTGTTGTGATTTAGCTCGTTTCGGTCTAAAACAGCTTGTTTCGTTGTATTAAGCAAGAATACATGCTTTTCGCGCAGTTAAAAGAGAAAAAGTTTTGACGAGTGTCACGTGGATACTTGTAAAACCGATGTGTTCAGATTTAGCTCGTTTCGGTCAAAAACAGCTTGTTTCGCTGTATTAAGCAAGAATACATGCTTTTTCGCGCAGTTATAAGAGAAAAAGTTTTGACGCGTATTAGAGAGACACTTGTAAAACCGATGTGTTGTGATTTAGCTCTTTTCGGTCTAAAACAGCTTGTTTCGTTGTATTAAGCAAGAATACATGCTTTTCGCGCAGTTATACAGAGAAAAAGTTTTGACGATTATCACGTGGATACTTGTAAAACCGATTTGTTCAGATTTAGCTCGTTTCGGTCTAAAACAGCTTGTTTTCGTTGTATTAAGCACGAATACATGCTTTTCGCGCAGTTATAAGAGAAAAAGTTTTGACGAGTATCACGTGGAACACTTGTAATACCGATGTGTTGTGATTTAGCTCGTTTCGGTCTAAAACAGCTTGATTCGCTGTATTAAGCAAGAATACATGCTTTTCGCGCAGTTATAAAAGAAAAAGTTTTGACGCGCATCAGAGGAACACTTGTAAAACCGATGTGTTGTGATTTAGCTCATTTCGGTCTAAAACAGCTTGTTTCGTTGTATTAAGCAAGAATACATGCTTTTCGCGCAGTTATAAGAGAAAAAGTTTTGACGAGTATCACGTGGATACTTGAAAAACCGATGTGTTCAGATTTAGCTCGTTTCGGTCTAAAACAGCTTGTTTCGTTGTATTAGCAAGAATACATGCTTTCGCGCAGTTATAAGAGAAAAAGTTTTGACGCGTATTAGAGAGACACTTGTAAAACCGATTTGTTGTGATTTAGCTCGTTTCGGTCTAAAACAGCTTGTTTCGTTGTATTAAGCAAGAATACATGCTTTTCGCGCAGTTATAAGAGAAAAAGTTTTGACGAGTATCACGTGGATACTTGTAAAACCGATGTGTTCATATTTAGCTCGTTTCGGTCAAAACAGCTTGTTTCGTTGTATTAAGCACGAATACATGCTTTTCGCGCAGTTAAAAGAGAAAAAGTTTTGACGAGTATCACGTGGAACACTTGTAATACCGATGTGTTGTGATTTAGCTCGTTTCGGTCTAAAACAGCTTGTTTCGCTGTATTAAGCAAGAATACATGCTTTTCGCGCCGTTATAAGAAAAAAAGTTTTGACGCGTATCAGAGGAACACTTGTAAAACCGATGTGTTGTGATTTAGCTCATTTCGGTCTAAAACAGCTTGTTTCGCATGTATTAGGGAAGAATACATGCTTTTCGCGCAGTTATAAGAGAAAAAAGTTTTGACGCGTATCAGAGGAACACTTGTAAAACCGATGTGTTGTGATTTAGCTCGTTTCGGTCTAAAACAACTTGATTCGCTGTATTAAGCAAGAATACATGCTTTTCGCGCAGTTATAAAGAAAAAGTTTTGACGCGTATCAGAGGAACACTTGTAAAACCGATGTGTTGTGATTTAGCTCATTTCGGTCTAAAACAGCTTGTTCGCTGTATTAAGCAAGAATACATGCTTTTCGCGCAGTTATAAGAGAAAAAGTTTGACGAGTATCACGTGGATACTTGTAAAACCGATGTGTTCAGATTTAGCTCGTTTCGGTCCAAAAACAGCTTGTTTCTTGTATTAAGCACGAATACATGCTTTTCGCGCAGTTAAAAGAGAAAAAGTTTTGACGAGTATCACGTGGAACACTTGTATTACCGATGTGTTGTGATTTAGCTCGTTTCGGTCTAAAACAGCTTGTTTCGCTGTTATAAGCAAGAATACATGCTTTTCGCGCCGTTATAAGAGAAAACGTTTTGACGCGTATCAGAGGAACACTTGTAAAACCGATGTGTTGTGATTTAGCTCGTTTTGGTCTAAAACAGCTTGTTTCGCTGTATTAAGCAAGAATACATGCTTTCGCGCAGTTATAAGAGAAAAAAATTTGACGCGTGTCAGAGGAACACTTGTAAAACCGATGTGTTGTGATTTAGCTCGTTTTGGTCTAAAACAGCTTGTTTCGCTGTATTAAGCAAGAATACATGCTTTTCGCGCAGTTATAAGAGAAAAAGTTTTGACGCGTATTAGAGAGACACTTGTAAAACCGATGTGTTGTGATTTAGCTCTTTTCGGTCTAAAACAGCTTGTTTCGTTGTATTAAGCAAGAATACATGCTTTTCGCGCAGTTATAAGGGAAAAAGTTTTGACGAGTATCACGTGGATACTTGTAAAACCGATTTGTTCAGATTTAGCTCGTTTCGGTCTAAAACAGCTTGTTTCGTTTGTATTAAGCACGAATACATGCTTTTCGCGCAGTTATAAGAGAAAAAGTTTTGACGAGTATCACGTGGAACACTTGTAATACCGATGTGTTGTGATTTAGCTCGTTTCGGTCTAAACAGCTTGATTCGCTGTATTAAGCAAGAATACATGCTTTTCGCGCAGTTATAAAAGAAAAAGTTTTGACGCGTATCAGAGGAACACTTGTAAAACGATGTGTTGTGATTTAGCTCATTTCGGTCTAAACAGCTTGTTTCGTTGTATTAAGCAAGAATACATGCTTTTCGCGCAGTTATAAGAGAAAAAGTTTTGACGAGTATCACGTGGATACTTGTAAAACCGATGTGTTCAGATTTAGCTCGTTTCGGTCTAAAACAGCTTGTTTCGTTGTATTAAGCAAGAATACATGCTTTTCGCGCAGTTATAAGAGAAACGTTTTGACGGCGTATTAGAGAGACACTTGTAAAACGATTTGTTGTGATTTAGCTCGTTTCGGTCTAAACAGCTTGTTTCGTTGTATTAAGCAAGATACATGCTTTTCGCGCAGTTAAAAGAGAAAAAGTTTTGACGAGTATCACGTGGATACTTGTAAAACCGATGTGTTCAGGACTTAGCTCGTTTCGGTCAAAAAACAGCTTGTTTCGCTGTATTAAGCAAGAGTACATGCTTTTCGCGCAGTTATAAGAGAAAAAGTTTTGACGCGTATTAGAGAGACACTTGTAAAACCGATGTGTTGTGATTTAGCTCTTTTCGGTCTAAAACAGCTTGTTTCGTTGTATTAAGCAAGAATACATGCTTTTCGCGCAGTTATAAGAGAAAAAGTTTTGACGATTATCACGTGGATACTTGTAAAACCGATTTGTTCAAATTTAGCTCGTTTCGGTCTAAAACAGCTTGTTTCGTTGTATTTAAGCACGATACATGCTTTTCGCGCAGTTATAAGAGAAAAAGTTTTGACGAGTATCCACGTGGAACACTTGTAATACCGATGTGTTGTGATTTAGCTCGTTTCGGTTTAAAACAGGCTTGATTCGCTGTATTAAGCAAGAATACATGCTTTTCGCGCAGTTATAAGAGAAAAAGTTTTGACGAGTATCACGTGGATACTTGTAAAACCGATGTGTTCAGATTTAGCTCGTTTCGGTCTAAAACAGCTTGTTTCGTTGTATTAAGCAAGAATACATGCTTTTCGCGCAGTTATAAGAGAAAAAAGTTTTGACGCGTATTAGAGAGACACTTGTAAAACCGATTTGTTGTGATTTAGCTCGTTTCGGTCTAAAACAGCTTGTTTCGTTGTATTAAGCAAGAATACATGCTTTTCGCGCAGTTATAAGAGAAAAAGTTTTGGACGAGTATCACGTGGATACTTGTAAAACCGATGTGTTCATATTTAGCTCGTTTCGGTCAAAAACAGCTTGTTTCGTTGTATTAAGCACGAATACATGCTTTTCGCGCAGTTAAAAGAGAAAAAGTTTTGACGAGTATCACGTGGAACACTTGTAATACCGATGTGTTGTGATTTAGCTCGTTCGGTCTAAAACAGCTTGTTTCGCTGTATTAAGCAAGAATACATGCTTTTCGCGCCGTTATAAGAAAAAAAGTTTTGACGCGTATCAGAGGAACACTTGTAAAACCGATGTGTTGTGATTTAGCTCGTTTCGGTCTAAAACAGCTTGTTTCGCTGTATTAAGCAAGAATACATGCTTTTCGCGCCGTTATAAGAAAAAAAGTTTTGACGCGTATCAGAGGAACACTTGTAAAACCGATGTGTTGTGATTTAGCTCATTTCGGTCTAAAACAGCTTGTTTCGCTGTATTAGGCAAGAATACATGCTTTTCGCGCAGTTATAAGAGAAAAAGTTTTGACGCGTATCAGAGGAACACTTGTAAAACCGATGTGTTGTGATTTAGCTCGTTTCGGTCTAAAACAACTTGATTCGCTGTATTAAGCAAGAATACATGCTTTTCGCGCAGTTATAAAAGAAAAAGTTTTGACGCGTATCAGAGGAACACTTGTAAAACCGATGTGTTGTGATTTAGCTCATTTCGGTCTAAAACAGCTTGTTTCGCTGTATTAAGCAAGAATACATGCTTTTCGCGCAGTTATAAGAGAAAAGTTTTGACGAGTATCACGTGGATACTTGTAAAACCGATGTGTTCAGATTTAGCTCGTTTCGGTCTAAAACAGCTTGTTTCGTTGTATTAAGCAAGAATACATGCTTTTCGCGCAGTTATAGGAGAAAAAGTTTTGACGCGTATTAGAGAGACACTTGTAAAACCGATGAGTTGTGATTTAGCTCGTTTCGGTCTAAAACAGCTTGTTTCGTTGTATTAAGCAAGAATACATGCTTTTCGCGCAGATAAGAGAAAAAGTTTTGACGAGTATCACGTGGATACTTGTAAAACCGATGTGTTCAGATTTAGCTCGTTTCGGTCAAAACAGCTTGTTTCGTTGTATTAAGCACGAATACATGCTTTTCGCGCAGTTAAAAGAGAAAAAGTTTTGACGAGTATCACGTGGAACACTTGTAATACCGATGTGTTGTGATTTAGCTCGTTTCGGTCTAAAACAGCTTGTTTCGCTGTATTAAGCAAGAATACATGCTTTTCGCGCCGTTATAAGAGAAAAAGTTTTGACGCGTATCAGAGACACCTGTAAAACCGATGTGTTCAGATTTAGCTCGTTTCGGTCTAAAACAACTTGTTTTGTTGTATTAAGCACCAATACATGCTTTTCGCGCAGTTATAAGAGAAAAAGATTTGACGAGTATCACGTGGAACACTTGTAATACCGATGTGTTGTGATTTGGCTCGTTTCGGTCTAAAACAGCTTGTTTCGTTGTATTAAGCAAGAATACATGCTTTTCGCGCAGTTATAAGAGAAAAAGTTTTGACGCGTATCAGAGGAACACTTGTAAAACCGATGTGTTCAGATTTAACTCTTTTCGGGACTAAAACAGCTTGTTTCGTTGTATTAAGCACGAATACATGCTTTTCGCGCAGTTATAAGGGAAAAAGTTTTGACGCGTATCACATGGACACTTGGAAAACCGATGTGTTCAGATTTAACTCGTTTTGGTCTAAAACAGCTTGTTTCGTTGTATTAAGCACGAATACATGTTTTCGCGCAGTTATAAGAGAAAAAGTTTTGACGCGTATCAGAGGAACACTTGTAAAACCGATGTGTTGTGATTTAGCTCGTTTCGGTCTAAAACAGCTTGTTTCGCTGTATTAAGCACGAATACATGCTTTTCGCACAGTTATAAGAGAAAAAGCTTAGACGCGTATCAGAGGAACAATTGTAAAACCGATGTGTTGTGATTTAGCTCGTTTCGGTCTAAAACAGCTTGTTTCGCTGTATTAAGCAGAAATACATGCTTTTCGCGCAGTGATAAGAGAAAAAGCTTTAAAGGCTTGTCACAGGGACACTTGTAAAACCGATGTGTTCAGATTTACCTCGTTTCGGTCTAAAACAGCTTGTTTCGTTGGACTAAGCACGAATACATGCTTTTCGCGCAGCTATAAGAGAAAAAAGAGGACGCGTATCAGAGGAACACTTGTAAAACCGATGTGTTGTGATTTAGCTCGTTTCGGTCTAAAACAGCTTGTTTCGCTGTATTAAGCAAGAATACATGCTTTTCGCGCAGTTATAAGAGAAAAAAATTTGACGCGTGTCAGAGGAACACTTGTAAAACCGATGTGTTGTGATTTAGCTCGTTTTGGTCTAAAACAGCTTGTTTCGCTGTATTAAGCAAGAATACATGCTTTTCGCGCAGTTATAAGAGAAAAAGTTTTGACGCGTATTAGAGAGACACTTGTAAAACCGATGTGTTGTGATTTAGCTCTTTTCGGTCTAAAACAGCTTGTTTCGTTGTATTAAGCAAGAATACATGCTTTTCGCGCAGTTATAAGAGAAAAAGTTTTGACGAGTATCACGTGGAACACTTGTAATACCGATGTGTTGTGATTTAGCTCGTTTCGGTCTAAAACAGCTTGATTCGCTGTATTAAGCAAGAATACATGCTTTTCGCGCAGTTATAAAAGAAAAAGTTTTGACGCGTATCAGAGGAACACTTGTAAAACCGATGTGTTGTGATTTAGCTCATTTCGGTCTAAAACAGCTTGTTTCGTTGTATTAAGCAAGAATACATGCTTTTCGCGCAGTTATAAGAGAAAAAGTTTTGACGAGTATCACGTGGATACTTGTAAAACCGATGTGTTCAGATTTAGCTCGTTTCGGTCTAAAACAGCTTGTTTCGTTGTATTAAGCAAGAATACATGCTTTTCGCGCAGTTATAAGAGAAAACGTTTTGACGCGTATTAGAGAGACACTTGTAAAACCGATTTGTTGTGATTTAGCTCGTTTCGGTCTAAAACAGCTTGTTTCGTTGTATTAAGCAAGAATACATGCTTTTCGCGCAGTTATAAGAGAAAAAGTTTTGACGAGTATCACGTGGGGACTTGTAAAACCGATGTGTTCAGATTTAGCTCGTTTCGGTCAAAAACAGCTTGTTTCGCTGTATTAAGCAAGAATACATGCTTTTCGCGCAGTTATAAGAGAAAAAGTTTTGACGCGTATTAGAGAGACACTTGTAAAACCGATGTGTTGTGATTTAGCTCTTTTCGGTCTAAAACAGCTTGTTTCGTTGTATTAAGCAAGAATACATGCTTTTCGCGCAGTTATAAGAGAAAAAGTTTTGACGAGTATCACGTGGATACTTGTAAAACCGATTTGTTCAGATTTAGCTCGTTTCGGTCTAAAACGGCTTGTTTCGTTGTATTAAGCACGAATACATGCTTTTCGCGCAGTTATAAGAGAAAAAGTTTTGACGAGTATCACGTGGAACACTTGTAATACCGATGTGTTGTGATTTAGCTCGTTTCGGTCTAAAACAGCTTGATTCGCTGTATTAAGCAAGAATACATGCTTTTCGCGCAGTTATAAAAGAAAAAGTTTTGACGCGTATCAGAGGAACACTTGTAAAACCGATGTGTTGTGATTTAGCTCATTTCGGTCTAAAACAGCTTGTTTCGTTGTATTAAGCAAGAATACATGCTTTTCGCGCAGTTATAAGAGAAAAAGTTTTGACGAGTATCACGTGGATACTTGTAAAACCGATGTGTTCAGATTTAGCTCGTTTCGGTCTAAAACAGCTTGTTTCGTTGTATTAAGCAAGAATACATGCTTTTCGCGCAGTTATAAGAGAAAAAGTTTTGACGCGTATTAGAGAGACACTTGTAAAACCGATTTGTTGTGATTTAGGCTCGTTTCGGTCTAAAACAGCTTGTTTCGTTGTATTAAGCAAGAATACATGCTTTTCGCGCAGTTATAAGAGAAAAAGTTTTGACGAGTATCACGTGGATACTTGTAAAACCGATGTGTTGTGATTTAGCTCGTTTCGGTCTAAAACAGCTTGTTTCGCTGTATTAAGCAAGAATACATGCTCTTTCGCGCAGTTTATAAGAGAAAAAGTTTTGACGCGTATTAGAGGAACACTTGTAAAACCGATGTGTTGTGATTTAGCTCGTTTCGGTCTAAAAACAGCTTGTTTCGTTGTATTAAGCAACAATACATGCCTTTTCGCGCAGTTTAAAAGAGAAAAAGTTTTGACGAGTATCACGTGGAACACTTGTAATACCGATGTGTTGTGATTTAGCTCGTTTCGGTCTAAACAGCTTGTTTCGCTGTATTAAGCAAGAATACATGCTTTTCGCGCGTTATAAGAGAAAAAGTTTTTGACGCGTATCAGGAGGAACACTTGTAAAACGATATGTTGTGATTTTAGCTCGTTTCGGTCTAAAACAGCTTGTTTCGCTGTATTAGCAAGAATACATGCTTTTCGCGCAGTTATAAGAAGAAAAAAGTTTTTGACGCGTATTAGAGGAACACTTGTAAAACCGATGTGTTGTGATTTAGCTCGTTTCGGTCTAAAACAACTTGTTTCGCTGCTATTAAGCAAGAATACATGCTTTTCGCGCAGTTATAAGAGAAAAAAGTTTTGACGCGTATCAGAGGAACACTTGTAAAACCGATGTGTTCAGATTTAGCTCGTTTCGGTCTAAAACAGCTTGTTTCGTTGTATTAAGCACGAATACATGCTTTACGCGCAGTTATAGAAGAAAAAGTTTTGACGCGTATCAGAGACACTTGTAAAACCGATGTGTTGTGATTTAGCTCGTTTCGGTCTAAAACAGCTTGTGTCGTTGTATTAAGCAAGAATACATGCTTTTCGCCGCAGTTATAGAGAGAAAAAGTTTTGACGCGTATTAGAGAGACACTTGTAAAACCGATGTGTTGTGATTTAGCTCGTTTCGGTCTAAAACAGCTTGTTTCGTTGTATTAAGTCAAGAATACATGCTTTTCGCGCAGTTATAAGAGAAAAAGTTTGACGAGTATCACGTGGATACTTGTAAAAACCGATGTGTTCAGATTTAGCTCGTTTCGGTCATAAAACAACTTGTTTCGTTGTATTAAACACGAATACATGCTTTTCGCGCAGTTATAAGAGAAAAAGTTTTGACGAGTATCACGTGGAACACTTGTAATACCGATGTGTTGTGATTTAGCTTCGTTTCGGTCTAAAACAGCTTGTTTCGCTGTATTAAGCAAGAATACATGCTTTTCGCGCAGTTATAAAAGAAAAAGTTTTGACGCGTATCAGAGGAATGCTTGTAAAACCGATGTGTTGTGATTTAGCTCGTTTCGGTCTATAACAGCTTGTTTCGCTGTATTAAGCAAGAATACATGCTTTTCGCGCAGTTATAAGAGAAAAAGTTTTGACGCGTATCAGAGAGGAACACTTGTAAAACCGAGTGTGTTCAGATTTAACTCTTTCGGACTAAAACAGCTTGTTTCGTTGTATTAAGCACGAATACATGCTTTTCGCGCAGTTATAAGGGAAAAAGCTTAGACGCGTATCAGAGGAACAATTGTAAAACCGATGTGTTGTGATTTAGCTCGTTTCGGTCTAAAACAGCTTGTTTCGCTGTATTAAGCAGAAATACATGCTTTTTCGCGCAGTGATAAGAGAAAAAAGCTTTAAAAGGCTTGTCACAGGGACACTTGTAAAACCGATGTGTTCAGATTTACCTCGTTTCGGTCTAAAACAGCTTGTTCGTTGGACTAAGCACGAATACATGCTTTCGCGCAGCTATAAGAGAAAAAAGAGTTGACGCGTATCAGAGGAACACTTGTAAAACCGATGTGTTGTGATTTAGCTCGTTTCGGTCTAAAACAGCTTGTTTCGCTGTATTAAGCAAGAATACATGCTTTTCGCGCAGTTATAAGAGAAAAAAATTGACGCGTGTCAGGAGGAACACTTGTAAAACCGATGTGTTGTGGTTTAGCTCGTTTTGGTCTAAAACAGCTTGTTTCGCTGTAATAAGCAAGAATACATGCTTTTCGCGCAGTTATAAGAGAAAAAGTTTTTGACGCGTATTAGGAGAGACACTTGTAAAACCGATTGTTGTTGTGATTTAGCTCTTTTCGCGTCTAAAACAGCTTGTTTCGTTGTATTAAGCGAAGAATACATGCTTTTCGCGCAGTTATAAGAGAAAAAGTTTTGACGATTATCACGTGGATACTTGTAAAACCGATTTGTTCAGATTTAGCTCGTTTCGGGTCCTAAAACAGCTTGTTTCGTTGTATTAAGCATGAATACATGCTTTTCGCGCAGTTATAAGAGAAAAAGTTTTGACGAGTATCACGTGGAACACTTGTAATACCGATGTGTTGTGATTTAGCTTCGTTTCGGTCTATAAACAGCTTGATTCGCTGTATTAAGCAAGAATACATGCTTTTCGCGCAGTTATAAAAGAAAAAGTTTTGACGCGCATCAGAGGAACACTTGTAAAACGATGTGTTGTGATTTAGCTCATTTCGGTCTAAAACAGCTTGTTTCGTTGTATTAAGCAAGAATACATGCTTTTCGCGCAGTTATAAGAGAAAAAGGTTTTGAACGAGTATCACGTGGATACTTGAAAACACGATGTGTTCAGATTTAGCTCGTTTCGGTCTAAAACAGCTTGTTTCGTTGTATTAAGCAAGAATACATGCTTTTCGCGCAGTTATAAGAGAAAAAGTTTTGACGCGTATTAGAGAGACACTTGTAAAACGATTTGTTGTGATTTAGCTCGTTTCGGTCTAAAACATGCTTGTTCGTTGTATTAAGCAAGAATACATGCTTTTCGCGCAGTTATAAGAGAAAAAGTTTTGACGAGTATCACGTGGATACTTGTAAAACCGATGTGTTCATATTTAGCTCGTTTCGGTCAAAAACAGCTTGTTTCGTTGTATTAAGCACGAATACATGCTTTTCGACGCAGTTAAAAGAGAAAAAGTTTTGACGAGTATCACGTGGAACACTTGTAATACCGATGTGTTGTGATTTAGCTCGTTTCGGTCTAAAACAGCTTGTTTCGCTGTATTAAGCAAGAATACATGCTTTTCGCGCCGTTATAAGAAAAAAGTTTTGACGCGTATCAGAGGAACACTTGTAAACCGATGTGTTGTGATTATAGCTCATTTCGGTCTAAAACAGCTTGTTTCGCTGTATTAGGCAAGATACATGCTTTTCGCGCAGTTATAAGAGAAAAAGTTTTGACGCGTATCAGAGGAACACTTGGTAAAACCGATGTGTTGTGATTTAGCTCGTTTCGGTCTAAAACAACTTGATTCGCTGTATTAAGCAAGAATACATGCTTTTCGCGCAGTTATAAAAGAAAAAGTTTTGACGCGTATCAGAGGAACACTTGTAAAACCGATGTGTTGTGATTTCGCTCATTTCGGTCTAAAACAGCTTGTTTCGCTGTATTAAGCAAGAATACATGCCTTTTCGCGCAGTTATAAGAGAAAAAGTTTTGACGAGTATCACGTGGATACTTGTAAAACGATGTGTTCAGATTTAGCTCGTTTCGGTCTAAAACAGCTTGTTTTCGTTGTATTAAGCAAGAATACATGCTTTTCGCGCAGTTATAGGAGAAAAAGTTTTGACGGCGTATTAGAGAGACACTTGTAAAACGATGAGTTGTGATTTAGCTCGGTTTTCGGTCCTAAAACAGCTTGTTTCGTTGTATTAAGCAAGAATACATGCTTTTCGCGCAGTATAAGAGAAAAAGTTTTGACGAGTATCACGTGGATACTTGTAAAACCGATGTGTTCAGATTTAGCTCGTTTCGGTCAAAACAGCTTGTTTTCGTTGTATTAAGCACGAATACATGCTTTTCGCGCAGTTAAAAGAGAAAAAGTTTTGACGAGTATCACGTGGAACACTTGTAATACCGATGTGTTGTGATTTAGCTCGTTTCGGTCTAAAACAGCTTGTTTCGCTGTATTAAGCAAGAATACATGCTTTTCGCGCCGTTATAAGAGAAAAAGTTTTGACGCGTATCAGAGACACCTGTAAAACCGATGTGTTCAGATTTAGCTCGTTTCGGTCTAAACAACTTGTTTTGTTGTATTAAGCACGAATACATGCTTTTCGCGCAGTTATAAGAGAAAAAGATTTGACGAGTATCACGTGGAACACTTGTAATACCGATGTGTTGTGATTTGGCTTGTTTCGGTCTAAAACAGCTTGTTTCGTTGTATTAAGCAAGAATACATGCTTTTCGCGCAGTTATAAGAGAAAAAGTTTTTGACGCGTATCAGAGGAACACTTGTAAAACCGATGTGTTCAGATTTACTCTTTTCGGACTAAAACAGCTTGTTTCGTTGTATTAAGCACGAATACAAATGCTTTTCGCGCAGTTATAAGGGAAAAAGTTTTGACGCGTATCACATGGACACTTGGAAAACCGATGTGTTCAGATTTAACTCGTTTGGTCTAAAACAGCTTGTTTTCGTTGTATTAAGCACGAATACATGTTTTCGCGCAGTTATAAGAGAAAAAGTTTTGACGCGCATCAGAGGAACACTTGTAAAACCGATGTGTTGTGATTTAGCTCGTTTCGGTCTAAAACAGCTTTTTTCGCTGTATTAAGCACGAATACATGCTTTTCGCACAGTTATAAGAGAAAAAGCTTAGACGCGTATCAGAGGAACAATTGTAAAACCGATGTGTTGTGATTTAGCTCGTTTCGGTCTAAAACAGCTTGTTTCGCTGTATTAAGCAGAAATACATGCTTTTCGCGCAGTGATAAGAGAAAAAGTTTTAAAGGCTTGTCACAGGGACACTTGTAAAACCGATGTGTTCAGATTTACCTCGTTTCGGTCTAAAACAGCTTGTTTCGTTGGACTAAGCACGAATACATGCTTTTCGCGCAGCTATAAGAGAAAAAAGAGTTGACGCGTATCAGAGGAACACTTGTAAAACCGATGTGTTGTGATTTAGCTCGTTTCGGTCTAAAACAGCTTGTTTCGCTGTATTAAGCAAGAATACATGCTTTTCGCGCAGTTATAAGAGAAAAAAATTTGACGCGTGTCAGAGGAACACTTGTAAAACCGATGTGTTGTGATTTAGCTCGTTTTGGTCTAAAACAGCTTGTTTCGCTGTATTAAGCAAGAATACATGCTTTTCGCGCAGTTATAAGAGAAAAAGTTTTGACGCGTATTAGAGAGACACTTGTAAAACCGATGTGTTGTGATTTAGCTCTTTTCGGTCTAAAACAGCTTGTTTCGTTGTATTAAGCAAGAATACATGCTTTTCGCGCAGTTATAAGAGAAAAAGTTTTGACGAGTATCACGTGAATACTTGTAAAACCGATTTGTTCAGATTTAGCTCGTTTCGGTCTAAAACAGCTTGTTTCGTTGTATTAAGCACGAATACATGCTTTTCGCGCAGTTATAAGAGAAAAAGTTTTGACGAGTATCACGTGGAACACTTGTAATACCGATGTGTTGTGATTTAGCTCGTTTCGGTCTAAAACAGCTTGATTCGCTGTATTAAGCAAGAATACATGCTTTTCGCGCAGTTATAAAAGAAAAAGTTTTGACGCGTATCAGAGGAACACTTGTAAAACCGATGTGTTGTGATTTAGCTCATTTCGGTCTAAAACAGCTTGTTTCGTTGTATTAAGCAAGAATACATGCTTTTCGCGCAGTTATAAGAGAAAAAGTTTTGACGAGTATCACGTGGATACTTGTAAAACCGATGTGTTCAGATTTAGCTCGTTTCGGTCTAAAACAGCTTGTTTCGTTGTATTAAGCAAGAATACATGCTTTTCGCGCAGTTATAAGAGAAAACGTTTTGACGCGTATTAGAGAGACACTTGTAAAACCGATTTGTTGTGATTTAGCTCGTTTCGGTCTAAAACAGCTTGTTTCGTTGTATTAAGCAAGAATACATGCTTTTCGCGCAGTTATAAGAGAAAAAGTTTTGACGAGTATCACGTGGGGACTTGTAAAACCGATGTGTTCAGATTTAGCTCGTTTCGGTCAAAAACAGCTTGTTTCGCTGTATTAAGCAAGAATACATGCTTTTCGCGCAGTTATAAGAGAAAAAGTTTTGACGCGTATTAGAGAGACACTTGTAAAACCGATGTGTTGTGATTTAGCTCTTTTCGGTCTAAAACAGCTTGTTTCGTTGTATTAAGCAACAATACATGCTTTTCGCGCAGTTAAAAGAGAAAAAGTTTTGACGAGTATCACGTGGAACACTTGTAATACCGATGTGTTGTGATTTAGCTCGTTTCGGTCTAAAACAGCTTGTTTCGCTGTATTAAGCAAGAATACATGCTTTTCGCGCCGTTATAAGAGAAAAAGTTTTGACGCGTATCAGAGGAACACTTGTAAAACCGATATGTTGTGATTTAGCTCGTTTCGGTCTAAAACAGCTTGTTTCGCTGTATTAGGCAAGAATACATGCTTTTCGCGCAGTTAAAAGAGAAAAAGTTTTGACGAGTATCACGTGGAACACTTGTAATACCGATGTGTTGTGATTTAGCTCGTTTCGGTCTAAAACAGCTTGTTTCGCTGTATTAAGCAAGAATACATGCTTTTCGCGCCGTTATAAGAGAAAAAGTTTTGACGCGTATCAGAGGAACACTTGTAAAACCGATATGTTGTGATTTAGCTCGTTTCGGTCTAAAACAGCTTGTTTCGCTGTATTAGGCAAGAATACATGCTTTTCGCGCAGTTATAAGAGAAAAAGTTTTGACGCGTATTAGAGGAACACTTGTAAAACCGATGTGTTGTGATTTAGCTCGTTTCGGTCTAAAACAACTTGTTTCGCTGTATTAAGCAAGAATACATGCTTTTCGCGCAGTTATAAGAGAAAAAGTTTTGACGCGTATCAGAGGAACACTTGTAAAACCGATGTGTTCAGATTTAGCTCGTTTCGGTCTAAAACAGCTTGTTTCGTTGTATTAAGCACGAATACATGCTTTACGCGCAGTTATAGAAGAAAAAGTTTTGACGCGTATCAGAGACACTTGTAAAACCGATGTGTTGTGATTTAGCTCGTTTCGGTCTAAAACAGCTTGTGTCGTTGTATTAAGCAAGAATACATGCTTTTCGCGCAGTTATAAGAGAAAAAGTTTTGACGCGTATTAGAGAGACACTTGTAAAACCGATGTGTTGTGATTTAGCTCGTTTCGGTCTAAAACAGCTTGTTTCGTTGTATTAAGCAAGAATACATGCTTTTCGCGCAGTTATAAGAGAAAAAGTTTTGACGAGTATCACGTGGATACTTGTAAAACCGATGTGTTCAGATTTAGCTCGTTTCGGTCTAAAACAACTTGTTTCGTTGTATTAAACACGAATACATGCTTTTCGCGCAGTTATAAGAGAAAAAGTTTTGACGAGTATCACGTGGAACACTTGTAATACCGATGTGTTGTGATTTAGCTCGTTTCGGTCTAAAACAGCTTGTTTCGCTGTATTAAGCAAGAATACATGCTTTTCGCGCAGTTATAAAAGAAAAAGTTTTGACGCGTATCAGAGGAATGCTTGTAAAACCGATGTGTTGTGATTTAGCTCGTTTCGGTCTAAAACAGCTTGTTTCGCTGTATTAAGCAAGAATACATGCTTTTCGCGCAGTTATAAGAGAAAAAGTTTTGACGCGTATCAGAGGAACACTTGTAAAACCGATGTGTTCAGATTTAACTCTTTTCGGACTAAAACAGCTTGTTTCGTTGTATTAAGCACGAATACATGCTTTTCGCGCAGTTATAAGGGAAAAAGCTTAGACGCGTATCAGAGGAACAATTGTAAAACCGATGTGTTGTGATTTAGCTCGTTTCGGTCTAAAACAGCTTGTTTCGCTGTATTAAGCAGAAATACATGCTTTTCGCGCAGTGATAAGAGAAAAAGCTTTAAAGGCTTGTCACAGGGACACTTGTAAAACCGATGTGTTCAGATTTACCTCGTTTCGGTCTAAAACAGCTTGTTTCGTTGGACTAAGCACGAATACATGCTTTTCGCGCAGCTATAAGAGAAAAAAGAGTTGACGCGTATCAGAGGAACACTTGTAAAACCGATGTGTTGTGATTTAGCTCGTTTCGGTCTAAAACAGCTTGTTTCGCTGTATTAAGCAAGAATACATGCTTTTCGCGCAGTTATAAGAGAAAAAAATTTGACGCGTGTCAGAGGAACACTTGTAAAACCGATGTGTTGTGGTTTAGCTCGTTTTGGTCTAAAACAGCTTGTTTCGCTGTATTAAGCAAGAATACATGCTTTTCGCGCAGTTATAAGAGAAAAAGTTTTGACGCGTATTAGAGAGACACTTGTAAAACCGATGTGTTGTGATTTAGCTCTTTTCGGTCTAAAACAGCTTGTTTCGTTGTATTAAGCAAGAATACATGCTTTTCGCGCAGTTATAAGAGAAAAAGTTTTGACGATTATCACGTGGATACTTGTAAAACCGATTTGTTCAGATTTAGCTCGTTTCGGTCTAAAACAGCTTGTTTCGTTGTATTAAGCATGAATACATGCTTTTCGCGCAGTTATAAGAGAAAAAGTTTTGACGAGTATCACGTGGAACACTTGTAATACCGATGTGTTGTGATTTAGCTCGTTTCGGTCTAAAACAGCTTGATTCGCTGTATTAAGCAAGAATACATGCTTTTCGCGCAGTTATAAAAGAAAAAGTTTTGACGCGCATCAGAGGAACACTTGTAAAACCGATGTGTTGTGATTTAGCTCATTTCGGTCTAAAACAGCTTGTTTCGTTGTATTAAGCAAGAATACATGCTTTTCGCGCAGTTATAAGAGAAAAAGTTTTGACGAGTATCACGTGGATACTTGTAAAACCGATGTGTTCAGATTTAGCTCGTTTCGGTCTAAAACAGCTTGTTTCGTTGTATTAAGCAAGAATACATGCTTTTCGCGCAGTTATAAGAGAAAAAGTTTTGACGCGTATTAGAGAGACACTTGTAAAACCGATTTGTTGTGATTTAGCTCGTTTCGGTCTAAAACAGCTTGTTTCGTTGTATTAAGCAAGAATACATGCTTTTCGCGCAGTTATAAGAGAAAAAGTTTTGACGAGTATCACGTGGATACTTGTAAAACCGATGTGTTCATATTTAGCTCGTTTCGGTCAAAAACAGCTTGTTTCGTTGTATTAAGCACGAATACATGCTTTTCGCGCAGTTAAAAGAGAAAAAGTTTTGACGAGTATCACGTGGAACACTTGTAATACCGATGTGTTGTGATTTAGCTCGTTTCGGTCTAAAACAGCTTGTTTCGCTGTATTAAGCAAGAATACATGCTTTTCGCGCCGTTATAAGAAAAAAGTTTTGACGCGTATCAGAGGAACACTTGTAAAACCGATGTGTTGTGATTTAGCTCATTTCGGTCTAAAACAGCTTGTTTCGCTGTATTAGGCAAGAATACATGCTTTTCGCGCAGTTATAAGAGAAAAAGTTTTGACGCGTATCAGAGGAACACTTGTAAAACCGATGTGTTGTGATTTAGCTCGTTTCGGTCTAAAACAACTTGATTCGCTGTATTAAGCAAGAATACATGCTTTTCGCGCAGTTATAAAAGAAAAAGTTTTGACGCGTATCAGAGGAACACTTGTAAAACCGATGTGTTGTGATTTCGCTCATTTCGGTCTAAAACAGCTTGTTTCGCTGTATTAAGCAAGAATACATGCTTTTCGCGCAGTTATAAGAGAAAAAGTTTTGACGAGTATCACGTGGATACTTGTAAAACCGATGTGTTCAGATTTAGCTCGTTTCGGTCTAAAACAGCTTGTTTCGTTGTATTAAGCAAGAATACATGCTTTTCGCGCAGTTATAGGAGAAAAAGTTTTGACGCGTATTAGAGAGACACTTGTAAAACCGATGAGTTGTGATTTAGCTCGTTTCGGTCTAAAACAGCTTGTTTCGTTGTATTAAGCAAGAATACATGCTTTTCGCGCAGTTATAAGAGAAAAAGTTTTGACGAGTATCACGTGGATACTTGTAAAACCGATGTGTTCAGATTTAGCTCGTTTCGGTCAAAAACAGCTTGTTTCGTTGTATTAAGCACGAATACATGCTTTTCGCGCAGTTAAAAGAGAAAAAGTTTTGACGAGTATCACGTGGAACACTTGTAATACCGATGTGTTGTGATTTAGCTCGTTTCGGTCTAAAACAGCTTGTTTCGCTGTATTAAGCAAGAATACATGCTTTTCGCGCCGTTATAAGAGAAAAAGTTTTGACGCGTATCAGAGACACCTGTAAAACCGATGTGTTCAGATTTAGCTCGTTTCGGTCTAAAACAACTTGTTTTGTTGTATTAAGCACGAATACATGCTTTTCGCGCAGTTATAAGAGAAAAAGATTTGACGAGTATCACGTGGAACACTTGTAATACCGATGTGTTGTGATTTGGCTTGTTTCGGTCTAAAACAGCTTGTTTCGTTGTATTAAGCAAGAATACATGCTTTTCGCGCAGTTATAAGAGAAAAAGTTTTGACGCGTATCAGAGGAACACTTGTAAAACCGATGTGTTCAGATTTAACTCTTTTCGGACTAAAACAGCTTGTTTCGTTGTATTAAGCACGAATACATGCTTTTCGCGCAGTTATAAGGGAAAAAGTTTTGACGCGTATCACATGGACACTTGGAAAACCGATGTGTTCAGATTTAACTCGTTTTGGTCTAAAACAGCTTGTTTCGTTGTATTAAGCACGAATACATGTTTTCGCGCAGTTATAAGAGAAAAAGTTTTGACGCGTATCAGAGGAACACTTGTAAAACCGATGTGTTGTGATTTAGCTCGTTTCGGTCTAAAACAGCTTTTTTCGCTGTATTAAGCACGAATACATGCTTTTCGCACAGTTATAAGAGAAAAAGCTTAGACGCGTATCAGAGGAACAATTGTAAAACCGATGTGTTGTGATTTAGCTCGTTTCGGTCTAAAACAGCTTGTTTCGCTGTATTAAGCAGAAATACATGCTTTTCGCGCAGTGATAAGAGAAAAAGTTTTAAAGGCTTGTCACAGGGACACTTGTAAAACCGATGTGTTCAGATTTACCTCGTTTCGGTCTAAAACAGCTTGTTTCGTTGGACTAAGCACGAATACATGCTTTTCGCGCAGCTATAAGAGAAAAAAGAGTTGACGCGTATCAGAGGAACACTTGTAAAACCGATGTGTTGTGATTTAGCTCGTTTCGGTCTAAAACAGCTTGTTTCGCTGTATTAAGCAAGAATACATGCTTTTCGCGCAGTTATAAGAGAAAAAAATTTGACGCGTGTCAGAGGAACACTTGTAAAACCGATGTGTTGTGATTTAGCTCGTTTTGGTCTAAAACAGCTTGTTTCGCTGTATTAAGCAAGAATACATGCTTTTCGCGCAGTTATAAGAGAAAAAGTTTTGACGCGTATTAGAGAGACACTTGTAAAACCGATGTGTTGTGATTTAGCTCTTTTCGGTCTAAAACAGCTTGTTTCGTTGTATTAAGCAAGAATACATGCTTTTCGCGCAGTTATAAGAGAAAAAGTTTTGACGAGTATCACGTGAATACTTGTAAAACCGATTTGTTCAGATTTAGCTCGTTTCGGTCTAAAACAGCTTGTTTCGTTGTATTAAGCACGAATACATGCTTTTCGCGCAGTTATAAGAGAAAAAGTTTTGACGAGTATCACGTGGAACACTTGTAATACCGATGTGTTGTGATTTAGCTCGTTTCGGTCTAAAACAGCTTGATTCGCTGTATTAAGCAAGAATACATGCTTTTCGCGCAGTTATAAAAGAAAAAGTTTTGACGCGTATCAGAGGAACACTTGTAAAACCGATGTGTTGTGATTTAGCTCATTTCGGTCTAAAACAGCTTGTTTCGTTGTATTAAGCAAGAATACATGCTTTTCGCGCAGTTATAAGAGAAAAAGTTTTGACGAGTATCACGTGGATACTTGTAAAACCGATGTGTTCAGATTTAGCTCGTTTCGGTCTAAAACAGCTTGTTTCGTTGTATTAAGCAAGAATACATGCTTTTCGCGCAGTTATAAGAGAAAACGTTTTGACGCGTATTAGAGAGACACTTGTAAAACCGATTTGTTGTGATTTAGCTCGTTTCGGTCTAAAACAGCTTGTTTCGTTGTATTAAGCAAGAATACATGCTTTTCGCGCAGTTATAAGAGAAAAAGTTTTGACGAGTATCACGTGGGGACTTGTAAAACCGATGTGTTCAGATTTAGCTCGTTTCGGTCAAAAACAGCTTGTTTCGCTGTATTAAGCAAGAATACATGCTTTTCGCGCAGTTATAAGAGAAAAAGTTTTGACGCGTATTAGAGAGACACTTGTAAAACCGATGTGTTGTGATTTAGCTCTTTTCGGTCTAAAACAGCTTGTTTCGTTGTATTAAGCAAGAATACATGCTTTTCGCGCAGTTATAAGAGAAAAAGTTTTGACGAGTATCACGTGGATACTTGTAAAACCGATTTGTTCAGATTTAGCTCGTTTCGGTTTAAAACCGCTTGTTTCGTTGTATTAAGCACGAATACATGCTTTTCGCGCAGTTATAAGAGAAAAAGTTTTGACGAGTATCACGTGGAACACTTGTAATACCGATGTGTTGTGATTTAGCTCGTTTCGGTCTAAAACAGCTTGATTCGCTGTATTAAGCAAGAATACATGCTTTTCGCGCAGTTATAAAAGAAAAAGTTTTGACGCGTATCAGAGGAACACTTGTAAAACCGATGTGTTGTGATTTAGCTCATTTCGGTCTAAAACAGCTTGTTTCGTTGTATTAAGCAAGAATACATGCTTTTCGCGCAGTTATAAGAGAAAAAGTTTTGACGAGTATCACGTGGATACTTGTAAAACCGATGTGTTCAGATTTAGCTCGTTTCGGTCTAAAACAGCTTGTTTCGTTGTATTAAGCAAGAATACATGCTTTTCGCGCAGTTATAAGAGAAAAAGTTTTGACGCGTATTAGAGAGACACTTGTAAAACCGATTTGTTGTGATTTAGCTCGTTTCGGTCTAAAACAGCTTGTTTCGTTGTATTAAGCAAGAATACATGCTTTTCGCGCAGTTATAAGAGAAAAAGTTTTGACGAGTATCACGTGGATACTTGTAAAACCGATGTGTTGTGATTTAGCTCGTTTCGGTCTAAAACAGCTTGTTTCGCTGTATTAAGCAAGAATACATGCTTTTCGCGCAGTTATAAGAGAAAAAGTTTTGACGCGTATTAGAGGAACACTTGTAAAACCGATGTGTTGTGATTTAGCTCGTTTCGGTCTAAAACAGCTTGTTTCGTTGTATTAAGCAAGAATACATGCTTTTCGCGCAGTTAAAAGAGAAAAAGTTTTGACGAGTATCACGTGGAACACTTGTAATACCGATGTGTTGTGATTTAGCTCGTTTCGGTCTAAAACAGCTTGTTTCGCTGTATTAAGCAAGAATACATGCTTTTCGCGCCGTTATAAGAGAAAAAGTTTTGACGCGTATCAGAGGAACACTTGTAAAACCGATGTGTTGTGATTTAGCTCGTTTCGGTCTAAAACAGCTTGTTTCGCTGTATTAGGCAAGAATACATGCTTTTCGCGCAGTTATAAGAGAAAAAGTTTTGACGCGTATTAGAGGAACACTTGTAAAACCGATGTGTTGTGATTTAGCTCGTTTCGGTCTAAAACAACTTGTTTCGCTGTATTAAGCAAGAATACATGCTTTTCGCGCAGTTATAAGAGAAAAAGTTTTGACGCGTATCAGAGGAACACTTGTAAAACCGATGTGTTCAGATTTAGCTCGTTTCGGTCTAAAACAGCTTGTTTCGTTGTATTAAGCACGAATACATGCTTTACGCGCAGTTATAGAAGAAAAAGTTTTGACGCGTATCAGAGACACTTGTAAAACCGATGTGTTGTGATTTAGCTCGTTTCGGTCTAAAACAGCTTGTGTCGTTGTATTAAGCAAGAATACATGCTTTTCGCGCAGTTATAAGAGAAAAAGTTTTGACGCGTATTAGAGAGACACTTGTAAAACCGATGTGTTGTGATTTAGCTCGTTTCGGTCTAAAACAGCTTGTTTCGTTGTATTAAGCAAGAATACATGCTTTTCGCGCAGTTATAAGAGAAAAAGTTTTGACGAGTATCACGTGGATACTTGTAAAACCGATGTGTTCAGATTTAGCTCGTTTCGGTCTAAAACAACTTGTTTCGTTGTATTAAACACGAATACATGCTTTTCGCGCAGTTATAAGAGAAAAAGTTTTGACGAGTATCACGTGGAACACTTGTAATACCGATGTGTTGTGATTTAGCTCGTTTCGGTCTAAAACAGCTTGTTTCGCTGTATTAAGCAAGAATACATGCTTTTCGCGCAGTTATAAGAGAAAAAGTTTTGACGCGTATCAGAGGAACACTTGTAAAACCGATGTGTTCAGATTTAACTCTTTTCGGACTAAAACAGCTTGTTTCGTTGTATTAAGCACGAATACATGCTTTTCGCGCAGTTATAAGAGAAAAAGTTTTGACGAGTATCACGTGGAACACTTGTAAAACCGATGTGTTGTGATTTAGCTCGTTTCGGTCTAAAACAGCTTGTTTCGCTGTATTAAGCAAGAATACATGCTTTTCGCGCAGTTATAAGAGAAAAAGTTTTGACGCGTATCAGAGGAACACTTGTAAAACCGATGTGTTCAGATTTAACTCTTTTCGGACTAAAACAGCTTGTTTCGTTGTATTAAGCACGAATACATGCTTTTCGCGCAGTTATAAGGGAAAAAGCTTAGACGCGTATCAGAGGAACAATTGTAAAACCGATGTGTTGTGATTTAGCTCGTTTCGGTCTAAAACAGCTTGTTTCGCTGTATTAAGCAGAAATACATGCTTTTCGCGCAGTGATAAGAGAAAAAGCTTTAAAGGCTTGTCACAGGGACACTTGTAAAACCGATGTGTTCAGATTTACCTCGTTTCGGTCTAAAACAGCTTGTTTCGTTGGACTAAGCACGAATACATGCTTTTCGCGCAGCTATAAGAGAAAAAAGAGTTGACGCGTATCAGAGGAACACTTGTAAAACCGATGTGTTGTGATTTAGCTCGTTTCGGTCTAAAACAGCTTGTTTCGCTGTATTAAGCAAGAATACATGCTTTTCGCGCAGTTATAAGAGAAAAAAATTTGACGCGTGTCAGAGGAACACTTGTAAAACCGATGTGTTGTGGTTTAGCTCGTTTTGGTCTAAAACAGCTTGTTTCGCTGTATTAAGCAAGAATACATGCTTTTCGCGCAGTTATAAGAGAAAAAGTTTTGACGCGTATTAGACACTTGTAAAACCGATGTGTTGTGATTTAGCTCTTTTCGGTCTAAAACAGCTTGTTTCGTTGTATTAAGCAAGAATACATGCTTTTCGCCCAGTTATAAGAGAAAAAGTTTTGGCGAGTATCACGTGGATACTTGTAAAACCGATTTGTTCAGATTAAGCTCGTTTCGGTCTAAAACAGCTTGTTTCGTTGTATTAAGCACGAATACATGCTTTTCGCGCAGTTATAAGAGAAAAAGTTTTGACGAGTATCACGTGGAACACTTGTAATACCGATGTGTTGTGATTTAGCTCGTTTCGGTCTAAAACAGCTTGATTCGCTGTATTAAGCAAGAATACATGCTTTTCGCGCAGTTATAAAAGAAAAAGTTTTGACGCGTATCAGAGGAACACTTGTAAAACCGATGTGTTGTGATTTAGCTCATTTCGGTCTAAAACAGCTTGTTTCGTTGTATTAAGCAAGAATACATGCTTTTCGCGCAGTTATAAGAGAAAAAGTTTTGACGAGCATCACGTGGATACTTTTAAAACCGATGTGTTCAGATTTAGCTCGTTTCGGTCTAAAACAGCTTGTTTCGTTGTATTAAGCAAGAATACATGCTTTTCGCGCAGTTATAAGAGAAAACGTTTTGACGCGTATTAGAGAGACACTTGTAAAACCGATTTGTTGTGATTTAGCTCGTTTCGGTCTAAAACAGCTTGTTTCGTTGTATTAAGCAAGAATACATGCTTTTCGCGCAGTTATAAGAGAAAAAGTTTTGACGAGTATCACGTGGATACTTGTAAAACCGATGTGTTCAGATTTAGCTCGTTTCGGTCAAAAACAGCTTGTTTCGCTGTATTAAGCAAGAATTCATGCTTTTCGCGCAGTTATAAGAGAAAAAGTTTTGACGCGTATTAGAGAGACACTTGTAAAACCGATGTGTTGTGATTTAGCTCTTTTCGGTCTAAAACAGCTTGTTTCGTTGTATTAAGCAAGAATACATGCTTTTCGCGCAGTTATAAGAGAAAAAGTTTTGACGAGTATCACGTGGATACTTGTAAAACCGATTTGTTCAGATTTAGCTCGTTTCGGTCTAAAACAGCTTGTTTCGTTGTATTAAGCACGAATACATGCTTTTCGCGCAGTTATAAGAGAAAAAGTTTTGACGAGTATCACGTGGAACACTTGTAATACCGATGTGTTGTGATTTAGCTCGTTTCGGTCTAAAACAGCTTGTTTCGCTGTATTAAGCAGAAATACATGCTTTTCGCGCAGTGATAAGAGAAAAAGCTTTAAAGGCTTGTCACAGGGACACTTGTAAAACCGATGTGTTCAGATTTACCTCGTTTCGGTCTAAAACAGCTTGTTTCGTTGGACTAAGCACGAATACATGCTTTTCGCGCAGCTATAAGAGAAAAAAGAGTTGACGCGTATCAGAGGAACACTTGTAAAACCGATGTGTTGTGATTTAGCTCGTTTCGGTCTAAAAACAGCTTGTTTCGCTGTATTAAGCAAGATACATGCTTTTCGCGCAGTTATAAGAGAAAAAAATTTGACGCGTGTCAGAGGAACACTTGTAAAACCGATGTGTTTGTGGTTTAGCTCGTTTTGGTCTAAAACAGCTTGTTTCGCTGTATTAAGCAAGAATACATGCTTTTCGCGCAGTTATAAGAGAAAAAGTTTTGACGCGTATTAGACACTTGTAAAACCGATGTGTTGTGATTTAGCTCTTTTCGGTCTAAAACAGCTTGTTTCGTTGTATTAAGCAAGAATACATGCTTTTCGCGCAGTTATAAGAGAAAAAGTTTTGACGAGTATCACGTGGATACTTGTAAAACCGATTTGTTCAGATTAAGCTCGTTTCGGTCTAAAACAGCTTGTTTCGTTGTATTAAGCACGAATACATGCTTTTCGCGCAGTTATAAGAGAAAAAGTTTTGACGAGTATCACGTGGAACACTTGTAATACCGATGTGTTGTGATTTAGCTCGTTTCGGTCTAAAACAGCTTGATTCGCTGTATTAAGCAAGAATACATGCTTTTCGCGCAGTTATAAAAGAAAAAGTTTTTGACGCGTATCAGAGGAACACTTGTAAAACCGATGTGTTGTGATTTAGCTCATTTCGGTCCTAAAACAGCTTGTTTCGTTGTATTAAGCAAGAATACATGCTTTTCGCGCAGTTATAAGAGAAAAAGTTTTGACGAGCATCACGTGGATACCTTTTAAAACCGATGTGTTCAGATTTAGCTCGTTTCGGTCTAAAACAGCTTGTTTCGTTGTATTAAGCAAGAATACATGCTTTTCGCGCAGTTATAAGAGAAAACGTTTTGACGCGTATTAGAGAGACACTTGTAAAACCGATTTGTTGTGATTTAGCTCGTTTCGGTCTAAAACAGCTTGTTTCGTTGTATTAAGCAAGAATACATGCTTTTCGCGCAGTTATAAGAGAAAAAAGTTTTGACGAGTATCACGTGGATACTTGTAAAACCGATGTGTTCAGATTTAGCTCGTTTCGGTCAAAAACAGCTTGTTTCGCTGTATTAAGCAAGAATTCATGCTTTTCGCGCAGTTATAAGAGAAAAAGTTTTGACGCGTATTAGAGAGACACTTGTAAAACGATGTGTTGTGATTTAGCTCTTTTCGGTCTAAAACAGCTTGTTTCGTTGTATTAAGCAAGAATACATGCTTTCGCGCAGTTATAAGAGAAAAAGTTTTGACGAGTATCACGTGGATACTTGTAAAACCGATTTGTTCAGATTTAGCTCGTTTCGGTCTAAAACAGCTTGTTTCGTTGTATTAAGCACGAATACATGCTTTTCGCGCAGTTATAAGAGAAAAAGTTTTGACGAGTATCACGTGGAACACTTGTAATACCGATGTGTTGTGATTTAGCTCGTTTCGGTCTAAAACAGCTTGATTCGCTGTATTAAGCAAGAATACATGCTTTTCGCGCAGTTATAAAAGAAAAAGTTTTGACGCGTATCAGAGGAACACTTGTAAAACCGATGTGTTGTGATTTAGCTCATTTCGGTCTAAAACAGCTTGTTTCGTTGTATTAAGCAAGAATACATGCTTTTCGCGCAGTTATAAGAGAAAAAGTTTTGACGAGTATCACGTGGATACTTGTAAAACCGATGTGTTCAGATTTAGCTCGTTTCGGTCTAAAACAGCTTGTTTCGTTGTATTAAGCAAGAATACATGCTTTTCGCGCAGTTATAAGAGAAAAAGTTTTGACGAGTATCACGTGGATACTTGTAAAACCGATGTGTTCAGATTTAGCTCGTTTCGGTCTAAAACAGCTTGTTTCGTTGTATTAAGCACGAATACATGCTTTTCGCGCAGTTAAAAGAGAAAAAGTTTTGACGAGTATCACGTGGAACACTTGTAATACCGATGTGTTGTGATTTAGCTCGATTTGGTCTAAAACAGCTTGTTTCGCTGTATTAAGCAAGAATACATGCTTTTTCGCGCCGTTATAAGAGAAAAAGTTTTGACGCGTATCAGAGGAACACTTGTAAAACCGATGTGTTTGTGATTTAGCTCATTTCGGTCTAAAACAGCTTGTTTCGCTGTATTAAGCAAGAATACAAGCTTTTCGCGCAGTTATAGAGAGAAAAAGTTTTGACGCGTATCAGAGGAACACTTGTAAAACCGATGTGTTGTGATTTAGCTCATTTCGGTCTAAAACAGCTTGTTTCGTTGTATTAAGCAAGAATACATGCTTTTTCGCGCAGTTATAAGAGAAAAAGTTTTGACGAGCATCACGTGGATACTTTTAAAACCGATGTGTTCAGATTTAGCTCGTTTCGGTCTAAAACAGCTTGTTTCGTTGTATTAAGCAAGAATACATGCTTTTCGCGCAGTTATAAGAGAAAACGTTTTGACGCGTATTAGAGAGACACTTGTAAAACCGATTTGTTTGTGATTTAGCTCGTTTCGGTCTAAAACAGCTTGTTTCGTTGTATTAAGCAAGAATACATGCTTTTCGCGCAGTTATAAGAGAAAAAGTTTTACGAGTATCACGTGGATACTTGTAAAACCGATGTGTTCAGATTTAGCTCGTTTCGGTCAAAAACAGCTTGTTTCGCTGTATTAAGCAAGAATTCATGCTTTTCGCGCAGTTATAAGAGAAAAAGTTTTGACGCGTATTAGAGAGACACTTGTAAAACCGATGTGTTGTGATTTAGCTCTTTTCGGTCTAAAACAGCTTGTTTCGTTGTATTAAGCAAGAATACATGCTTTTCGCGCAGTTATAAGAGAAAAAGTTTTGACGAGTATCACGTGGATACTTGTAAAACCGATTTGTTCAGATTTAGCTCGTTTCGGTCTAAAACAGCTTGTTTCGTTGTATTAAGCACGAATACATGCTTTTCGCGCAGTTATAAGAGAAAAAGTTTTGACGAGTATCACGTGGAACACTTGTAATACCGATGTGTTGTGATTTAGCTCGTTTCGGTCTAAAACAGCTTGATTCGCTGTATTAAGCAAGAATACATGCTTTTCGCGCAGTTATAAAAGAAAAAGTTTTGACGCGTATCAGAGGAACACTTGTAAAACCGATGTGTTGTGATTTAGCTCATTTCGGTCTAAAACAGCTTGTTTCGTTGTATTAAGCAAGAATACATGCTTTTCGCGCAGTTATAAGAGAAAAAGTTTTGACGAGTATCACGTGGATACTTGTAAAACCGATGTGTTCAGATTTAGCTCGTTTCGGTCTAAAACAGCTTGTTTCGTTGTATTAAGCAAGAATACATGCTTTTCGCGCAGTTATAAGAGAAAAAGTTTTGACGAGTATCACGTGGATACTTGTAAAACCGATGTGTTCAGATTTAGCTCGTTTCGGTCTAAAACAGCTTGTTTCGTTGTATTAAGCACGAATACATGCTTTTCGCGCAGTTAAAAGAGAAAAAAGTTTTGACGAGTATCACGTGGAACACTTGTAATACCGATGTGTTTGTGATTTAGCTCGATTCGGTCTAAAACAGCTTGTTTCGCTGTATTAAGCAAGAATACATGCTTTTCGCGCCGTTATAAGAGAAAAAGTTTTGACGCGTATCAGAGGAACACTTGTAAAACCGATGTGTTGTGATTTAGCTCATTTCGGTCTAAAACAGCTTGTTTCGCTGTATTAAGCAAGAATACAAGCTTTTCGCGCAGTTATAAGAGAAAAAGTTTTGACGCGTATCAGAGGAACACTTGTAAAACCGATGTGTTGTGATTTAGCTCGTTTCGGTCTAAAACAGCTTGTTTCGTTGTATTAAGCAAGAATACATGCTTTTCGCGCAGTTATAAGAGAAAAAGTTTTGACGAGTATCACGTGGATACTTGTAAAACCGATGTGTTCAGATTTAGCTCGTTTCGGTCTAAAACAGCTTGTTTCGTTGTATTAAGCAAGAATACATGCTTTTCGCGCAGTTATAAGAGAAAAAGTTTTGACGAGTTCACGTGGGGACTTGTAAAACCGATGTGTTCAGATTTAGCTCGTTTCGGTCAAAAACAGCTTGTTTCGCTGTATTAAGCAAGAATACATGCTTTTCGCGCAGTTATAAGAGAAAAAGTTTTGACGCGTATTAGAGAGACACGTGTAAAACCGATGTGTTGTGATTTAGCTCTTTTCGGTCTAAAACAACTTGTTTCGTTGTATTAAGCAAGAATACATGCTTTTCGCGCAGTTATAAGAGAAAAAGTTTTGACGAGTATCACGTGGATACTTGTAAAACCGATTTGTTCAGATTTAGCTCGTTTCGGTCTAAAACAGCTTGTTTCGATGTATTAAGCACGAATACATGCTTTTCGCGCAGTTATAAGAGAAAAAGTTTTGACGAGTATCACGTGGAACACTTGTAATACCGATGTGTTGTGGTTTAGCTCGTTTCGGTCTAAAACAGCTTGATTCGCTGTATTAAGCAAGAATACATGCTTTTCGCGCAGTTATAAAAGAAAAAGTTTTGACGCGTATCAGAGGAACACTTGTAAAACCGATGTGTTGTGATTTAGCTCATTTCGGTCTAAAACAGCTTGTTTCGTTGTATTAAGCAAGAATACATGCTTTTCGCGCAGTTATAAGAGAAAAAGTTTTGACGAGTATCACGTGGATACTTGTAAAACCGATGTGTTCAGATTTAGCTCGTTTCGGTCTAAAACAGCTTGTTCGTTGTATTAAGCAAGAATACATGCTTTTCGCGCAGTTTATAAGAGAAAAAGTTTTGACGCGTATTAGAGAGACACTTGTAAAACCGATTTGTTGTGATTTAGCTCGTTTCGGTCTAAAAACAGCTTGTTTCGTTGTATTAAGCAAGAATACATGCTTTTCGCGCAGTTATAAGAGAAAAAGTTTTGACGAGTATCACGTGGATACTTGTAAAACCGATGTGTTCAGATTTAGCTCGTTCGGTCAAAAACAGCTTGTTTCGTTGTATTAAGCACGAATACATGCTTTTTCGCGCAGTTAAAAGAGAAAAAGTTTTGACGAGTATCACGTGGAACACTTGTAATACCGATGTGTTCTGATTTAGCTCGTTTCGGTCTAAAACAGCTTGTTTCGCTGTATTAAGCAAGAATACATGCTTTTTCGCGCCGTTATAAGAGAATAAGTTTTGACGCGTATCAGAGGAACACTTGTAAAACCGATGTGTTGTGATTTAGCTCATTTCGGTCTAAAACAGCTTGTTTCGCTGTATTAAGCAAGAATACATGCTTTCTCGCGCAGTTATAAGAGAAAAAGTTTTGACGAGTATCACGTGGATACTTGTAAAACCGATGTGTTCAGATTTAGCTCGTTTCGGTCTAAAACAGCTTGTTTCGTTGTATTAAGCAAGAATACATGCTTTTCGCGCAGTTATAAGAGAAAAAGTTTTGACGCGTATTAGAGAGACACTTGTAAAACCGATTTGTTGTGATTTAGCTCGTTTCGGACTAAAACAGCTTGTTTCGTTGTATTAAGCAAGAATACATGCTTTTCGCGCAGTTATAAGAAAAAAAGTTTTGACGAGTATCACGTGGATACTTGTAAAACCGATGTGTTCAGATTTTGCTCGTTTCGGTCAAAAACAGCTTGTTTCGTTGTATTAAGCACGAATACATGCTTTTCGCGCAGTTAAAAGAGAAAAAGTTTTGACGAGTACCACGTGGAACACTTGTAATACCGATGTGTGGTGATTTAGCTCGTTTCGGTCTAAAACAGCTTGTTTCGCTGTATTAAGCAAGAATACATGCTTTTCGCGCCGTTATAAGAGAAAAGTTTGACGCGTATCAGAGAACACTTGTAAAACCGATGTGTTGTGATTTAGCTCATTTCGGTCTAAAACAGCTTGTTTCGCTGTATTAAGCAAGAATACATGCTTTTCGCCCAGTTATAAGAGAAAAAGTTTTGTCGCGTATCAGAGGAACACTTGTAAAACCGATGTGTTGTGATTTAGCTCGTTTCGGTCTAAAACAGCTTGTTTCGCTGTATTAAGCAAGAATACATGCTTTTCGCGCAGTTATAAGAGAAAAAGTTTTGACGCGTATTAGAGGAACACTTGTAAAACCGATGTGTTGTGATTTAGCTCGTTTCGGTCTAAAACAGCTTGTTTCGTTGTATTAAGCAAGAATACATGCTTTTCGCGCAGTTAAAAGAGAAAAAGTTATGACGATTATCACGTGGAACACTTGTAATACCGATGTGTTGTGATTTAGCTCGTTTCGGTCTAAAACAGCTTGTTTCGCTGTATTAAGCAAGAATACATGCTTTTCGCGCCGTTATAAGAGAAAAAGTTTTGACGCGTATCAGAGGAACACTTGTAAAACCGATGTGTTGTGATTTAGCTCATTTCGGTCTAAACAGCTTGTTTCGCTGTATTAGGCAAGAATACATGCTTTTCGCGCAGTTATAAGAGAAAAAGTTTTGACGCGTATTAGAGGAACACTTGTAAAACCGATGTGTTGTGATTTAGCCGTTTCGGTCTAAAACAACTTGTTTCGCTGTATTAAGCAAGAATACATGCTTTTCGCGCAGTTATAAGAGAAAAAGTTTTGACGCGTATCAGAGGAACACTTGTAAAACCGATGTGTTCAGATTTAGCTCGTTTCGGTCTAAAACAGCTTGTTTCGTTGTATTAAGCACGAATACATGCTTTACGCGCAGTTATAGAAGAAAAAGTTTTGACGCGTATCAGAGACACTTGTAAAACCGATGTGTTGTGATTTAGCTCGTTTCGGTCTAAAACAGCTTGTGTCGTTGTATTAAGCAAGAATACATGCTTTTCGCGCAGTTATAAGAGAAAAAGTTTTGACGCGTATTAGAGAGACACTTGTAAAACCGATGTGTTGTTGATTTAGCTCGTTTCGGTCTAAAACAGCTTGTTTCGTTGTATTAAGCAAGAATACATGCTTTTCGCGCAGTTATAAGAGAAAAAGTTTTGACGAGTATCACGTGGATACTTGTAAAACCGATGTGTTCAGATTTAGCTCGTTTCGGTCTAAAACAACTTGTTTCGTTGTATTAAGCACGAATACATGCTTTTCGCGCAGTTATAAGAGAAAAAGTTTTGACGAGTATCACGTGGAACACTTGTAATAACCGATGTGTTGTGATTTAGCTCGTTTCGGTCTAAAACAGCTTGTTTCGCTGTATTAAGCAAGAATACATGCTTTTCGCGCAGTTATAAGAGAAAAAGTTTTGACGCGTATCAGAGGAATGCTTGTAAAACCGATGTGTTGTGATTTAGCTCGTTTCGGTCTAAAACAGCTTGTTTCGCTGTATTAAGCAAGAATACATGCTTTTTCGCGCAGTTATAAGAGAAAAAGTTTTGACGCGTATCAGAGGAACACTTGTAAAACCGATGTGTTGTGATTTAGCTCGTTTCGGTCTAAAACAGCTTGTTTCGTTGTATTAAGCAAGAATACATGCTTTTCGCGCAGTTATAAGAGAAAAAGTTTTGACGAGTATCACGTGGATACTTGTAAAACCGATGTGTTCAGATTTAGCTCGTTTCGGTCAAAAACAGCTTGTTTCGTTGTATTAAGCATGAATACGTGCTTTTCGCGCAGTTAAAAGAGAAAAAGTTTTGACGAGTATCACGTGGAACACTTGTAATACCGATGTGTTGTGATTTAGCTCGTTTCGGTCTAAAACAGCTTGTTTCGCTGTATTAAGCAAGAATACATGCTTTTCGCGCAGTTATAAGAGAAAAAGTTTTGACGAGTATCACGTGGAACACTTGTAATACCGATGTGTTGTGATTTAGCTTGTTTCGGGCTAAAACAACTTGATTCGCTGTATTAAGCAAGAATACATGCTTTTCGCGCAGTTATAAAAGAAAAAGTTTTGACGCGTATCAGAGGAACACTTGTAAAAACCGATGTGTTGTGATTTAGCTCGTTTCGGTGTAAAACAGCTTGTTTCGCTGTATTAAGCAGAAATACATGCTTTTCGCGCAGTGATAAGAGAAAAAGCTTTAAAGGCGTGTCCACAGGGACACTTGTAAAAACCGATGTGTTCAGATTTACCTCGTTTCGGTCTAAAACAGCTTGTTTCTTTGGACTAAGCACGAATACATGCTTTTCGCGCAGCTATAAGAGAAAAAAGAGTTGACGCGTATCAGAGAAACACTTGTAAAACCGATGTGTTGTGATTTAGCTCGTTTCGGTCTAAAACAGCTTGTTTCGCTGTATTAAGCAAGAATACATGCTTTTCGCGCAGTTATAAGAGAAAAAGTTTTGACGAGTATCACGTGGATACTTGTAAAACCGATGTGTTCAGATTTAGCTCGTTTCGGTCTAAAACAGCTTGTTTCGTTGTATTAAGCAAGAATACATGCTTTTCGCGCAGTTATAAGAGAAAAGTTTTGACGCGTATTAGAGAGACACTTGTAAAACCGATTTGTTGTGATTTAGCTCGTTTCGGTCTAAAACAGCTTGTTTCGTTGTATTAAGCAAGAATACATGCTTTTCGCGCAGTTATAAGAGAAAAAGTTTTGACGAGTATCACGTGGATACTTGTAAAACCGATGTGTTCAGATTTAGCTCGTTTCGGTCTAAAACAGCTTGTTTCGCTGTATTAAGCAAGAATACATGCTTTTCGCGCAGTTATAAGAGAAAAAGTTTTGACGAGTATCACGTGGATACTTGTAAAACCGATGTGTTCAGATCTAGCTCGTTTCGGTCTAAAACAGCTTGTTTCGTTGTATTAAGCAAGAATACATGCTTTTCGCGCAGTTATAAGAGAAAAAGTTTTGACGCGTATTAGAGAGACACTTGTAAAACCGATGTGTTGTGATTTAGCTCGTTTCGGTCTAAAACAGCTTGTTTCGTTGTATTAAGCACGAATACATGCTTTTCGCGCAGTTAAAAAGAGAAAAAGTTTTGACGAGTATCACGTGGAACACTTGTAATACCGATGTGTTGTGATTTAGCTCGTTTCGGTCTAAAACAGCTTGTTTCGCTGTATTAAGCAAGAATACATGCTTTTCGCGCCGTTATAAGAGAAAAAGTTTTGACGCGTATCAGAGGAACACTTGTAAAACCGATGTGTTGTGATTTACCTCGTTTCGGTCTAAAACAGCTTGTTTCGCTGTATTAAGCAAGAATACATGCTTTTCGCGCAGTTATAAGAGAAAAAGTTTTGACGCGTATCAGAGAACACTTGTAAAACCGATGTGTTCTGATTTAGCTCGTTTCGGTCTAAAACAGCTTGTTTCGTTGTATTAGGCAAGAATACATGCTTTTCGCGCAGTTATAAGAGAAAAAGTTTTGACGAGTATTACGTGGATACTTGTAAAACCGATGTGTTCAGATTTAGCTCGTTTCGGTCAAAAACAGCTTGTTTCGTTGTATTAAGCATGAATACATGCTTTTCGCGCAGTTAAAAGAGAAAAAGTTTTGAGTATCACGTGGAACACTTGTAATACCGATGTGTTGTGATATAGCTCGTTTCGGTCTAAAACAGCTTGTTTCGCTGTATTAAGCAAGAATACATGCTTTTCGCGCAGTTATAAGAGAAAAAGTTTTGACGAGTATCACGTGGAACACTTGTAATACCGATGTGTTGTGATTTAGCTTGTTTCGGTCTAAAACAACTTGATTCGCTGTATTAAGCAAGAATACATGCTTTTCGCGCAGTTATAAAAGAAAAAGTTTTGACGCGTATCAGAGGAACACTTGTAAAACCGATGTGTTGTGATTTAGCTCGTTTCGGTGTAAAACAGCTTGTTTCGCTGTATTAGGCAGAAATACATGCTTTTCGCGCAGTGATAAGAGAAAAAGCTTTAAAGGCGTGTCACAGGGACACTTGTAAAACCGATGTGTTCAGATTTACCTCGTTTCGGTCTAAAACAGCTTGTTTCTTTGGACTAAGCAGGAATACATGCTTTTCGTGCAGCTATAAGAGAAAAAAGAGTTGACGCGTATCAGAGGAACACTTGTAAAACCGATGTGTTGTGATTTAGCTCGTTTCGGTCTAAAACAGCTTCTTTCGCTGTATTAAGCAAGAATACATGCTTTTCGCGCAGTTATAAGAGAAAAAAATTTGACGCGTGTCAGAGGAACACTTGTAAAACCGATGTTTTGTGATTTAGCTCGTTTTGGTCTAAAACAGCTTGTTTCGCTGTATTAAGCAAGAATACATGCTTTTCGCGCAGTTATAAGAGAAAACGTTTTGACGAGTATCACGTGGATACTTGTAAAACCGATGTGTTCAGATTTAGCTCGTTTCGGTCTAAAACTGCTTGTTTCGTTGTATTAAGCAAGAATACATGCTTTTCGCGCAGTTATAAGAGAAAAAGTTTTGACGCGTATTAGAGAGACACTTGTAAAACCGATTTGTTGTGATTTAGCTCGTTTCGGTCTAAAACAGCTTGTTTCGTTGTATTAAGCAAGAATACATGCTTTTCGCGCAGTTATAAGAGAAAAAGTTTTGACGAGTATCACGTGGATACTTGTAAAACCGATGTGTTCAGATTTAGCTCGTTTCGGTCTAAAACAGCTTGTTTCGCTGTATAAGCAAGAATACATGCTTTTTCGCGCAGTTATAAGAGAAAAAGTTTTGACGAGTATCACGTGGATACTTGTAAAACCGATGTGTTCAGATTTAGCTCGTTTCGGTCTAAAACAGCTTGTTTCGTTGTATTAAGCAAGAATACATGCTTTTCGCGCAGTTATAAGAGAAAAAGTTTTGACGCGTATTAGAGAGACACTTGTAAAACCGATGTGTTGTGATTTAGCTCGTTTCGGTCTAAAACAGCTTGTTGTTGTATTAAGCAAGAATACATGCTTTTCGCGCAGTTATAAGAGAAAAAGTTTTGACGAGTATCACGTGGATACTTGTAAAACCGATGTGTTCAGATTTAGCTCGTTTCGGTCTAAAACAGCTTGTTTCGTTGTATTAAGCACGAATACATGCTTTTCGCGCAGTTAAAAGAGAAAAAGTTTTGACGAGTATCACGTGGAACACTTGTAATACCGATGTGTTGTGATTTAGCTCGATTCGGTCTAAAACAGCTTGTTTCGCTGTATTAAGCAAGAATACATGCTTTTCGCGCCGTTATAAGAGAAAAAGTTTTGACGCGTATCAGAGGAACACTTGTAAAACCGATGTGTTGTGATTTAGCTCATTTCGGTCTAAAACAGCTTGTTTCGCTGTATTAAGCAAGAATACAAGCTTTTCGCGCAGTTATAAGAGAAAAAGTTTTGACGCGTATCAGAGGAACACTTGTAAACCGATGTGTTGTGATTTAGCTCGTTTCGGTCTAAAACAGCTTGTTTCGCTGTATTAAGCAAGAATACATGCTTTTCGCGCAGTTATAAGAGAAAAAGTTTTGACGCGTATCAGAGGAACACTTGTAAAACCGATGTGTTGTGATTTAGCTCGTTTCGGTCTAAAACAGCTTGTTTCGCTGTATTAAGCAAGAATACATGCTTTTCGCGCAGTTATAAGAGAAAAAGTTTTGACGCGTATTAGAGGAACACTTGTAAAACCGATGTGTTCAGATTTAGCTCGTTTCGGTCTAAAACAGCTTGTTTCGTTGTATTAAGCACGAATACATGCTTTACGCGCAGTTATAGAAGAAAAAGTTTTGACGCGTATCAGAGAGACTTGTAAAACCGATGTGTTGTGATTTAGCTCGTTTCGGTCTAAAACAGCTTGTTTCGTTGTATTAAGCAAGAATACATGCTTTTCGCGCAGTTATAAGAGAAAAAGTTGACGAGTATCACGTGGATACTTGTAAAACCGATGTGTTCAGATTTAGCTCGTTTAGGTCTAAAACAGCTTGTTTCGTTGTATTAAGCACGAATACATGCTTTTCGCGCAGTTATAAGAGAAAAAGTTTTGACGAGTATCACGTGGAACACTTGTAATACCGATGTGTTGTGATTTAGCTCGTTTCGGTTTTAAAACAGCTTGTTTCGCTGTATTAAGCAAGAATACATGCTTTTCGCGCAGTTATAAGAGAAAAAGTTTTGACGCGTATCAGAGGAACACTTGTAAAACCGATGTGTTCAGATTTAGCTCGTTTCGGTCTGTAACAGCTTGTTTCGTTGTATTAAGCACGAATACATTCTTTTCGCGCAGTTATAAGAGAAAAAGTTTAGACGCGTATCAGAGGAACACTTGTAAAACCGATGTGTTGTGATTTAGCTCGTTTCGGTGTAAAACAGCTTGTTTCGTTGTATTAAGCAGAAATACATGCTTTTCGCGCAGTGATAAGAAAAAAAGCTTTAAAGGCGTGTCACAGGGACACTTGTAAAACCGATGTGTTAAGATTTACCTCGTTTCGGTCTAAAACAGCTTGTTTCTTTGGACTAAGCACGAATACATGCTTTTCGCGCAGCTATAAGAGAAAAAAGAGTTGACGCGTATCAGAGGAACACTTGTAAAACCGATATGTTGTGATTTAGCTCGTTTCGGTCTAAAACAGCTTCTTTCGCTGTATTAAGCAAGAATACATGCTTTTCGCGCAGTTATAAGAGAAAAAATTTGACGCGTGTCAGAGGAACACTTGTAAAACCGATGTGTTGTGATTTAGCTCGTTTTGGTCTAAAACAGCTTGTTTCGCTGTATTAAGCAAGAATACATGCTTTTCGCGCAGTTATAAGAGAAAAAGTTTTGACGAGTATCACGTGGATACTTGTAAAACCGATGTGTTCAGATTTAGCTCGTTTCGGTCTAAAACAGCTTGTTTCGTTGTATTAAGCAAGAATACATGCTTTTCGCGCAGTTATAAGAGAAAAAGTTTTGACGCGTATTAGAGAGACACTTGTAAAACCGATTTGTTGTGATTTAGCTCGTTTCGGTCTAAAACAGCTTGTTTCGTTGTATTAAGCAAGAATACATGCTTTTCGCGCAGTTATAAGAGAAAAAGTTTTGACGAGTATCACGTGGATACTTGTAAAACCGATGTGTTCAGATTTAGCTCGTTTCGGTCTAAAACAGCTTGTTTCGCTGTATTAAGCAAGAATACATGCTTTTCGCGCCGTTATAAGAGAAAAAGTTT